>NC_057813.1:550255278-550555278 GCF_018294505.1 Triticum aestivum | reverse complement strand
TGTTTCAATTCTTATCTTCTATGTGAGCATCATTGAAATCATCATGCCTAGCTAAAAAGGCATTAAAGAAAAGCGCTTGTTGGGAGACAACCCAACACTTATACCTACTATTTTGGTGTATTCACATGATTACGCTACTGTAGTAATCATGTTTTATAGCTTTTGTTTCAATAAAGTGCTAAGTAAAGCCTTTGGGACAGTGTGGATGATAGTTGACTTGATTCTGTGCAAAAACAGAAACTTTTGCGCTTAGTAGAAGAATTTCTAAAATTCACTGGAGTGTGAAAAAATTCTGAAATTTTGACACATGATTGAAATAGAAATTATATATGTTGTCCTATTTTTTCAAATATTTTGGACTTAAATAAGTATGGTTGTTGTTCAAATCATTACAAATTATTCCGTTTTTGACAGATTCTGTTTTCCATACATAGTTTGCTTGTTTTTGTGTTTCCATAACTTATATTAAGTGATATAAATTATGGAAATGATAAGGTACAGTAGGCATTGTGTGAGAACAATTATAGATCTTGTCTTGGCATTACCAAGTGAATGATTTGTCTTTATCATACTAACCTATCTCACGAAGTTCCGTTAAGTTTTGTGTGATTGAAGTTTTCAAGTTTTGGGTGAGATATCAATATGAGGAGAATAAGGAGTGACAAGACCCTAAGTTTGGGGATGCCCAAGGCACCCCAAGTTAATATTCAAGGAAGATCAAAGCAACTAAGCTTGGGGATGCCCCGGAAGGTGTCCCCTCTTCCGTCTTCAACATTATCGGTAACCTCACTTGGAGCTATATTTTTATTCGTCACATGATATGAGTTTTGCTTGGAGCGTCATTTTATTTAAGTTTTATTTGCTTGCGATTATTTTATAGAATAATGTTTTGCATATTTTAGTTCAATAAAAGGTCAAGTATTGCCTTTACCATCGTTATTTTACAAGTCTATATGTTGCTGCTTTGAAAACAGAAAGTTTTCTATCATTGTCTGAATTTTAAAAAAATGTCGGAACGTGATAAAATTTTGAAATTTTTACACAGTAAGGCTCAAGAAATTTTCTACAGTGTGGTAATTTTTTATAATTTTTGGAGTTATAGAAGTACAAATTTTCTTGCATTTTTTAGAGACTATTCTGTTTAGACAGTTTGCTGTTTGTATTGTTTGCATATGTTTGCTTGTTTAATGATTCTATTTGATGATAGAAGTGTTAAATATGCAGAGGCATTTAGTATGAAATTTTAAATAATAATTTTAGTGATTTTGTACAGTAGAAAAAGATAAGGTTTATGCATTGATTTATACTAACTTATCTCACGAGTTCTTGTTGAGCTTTATGTGGATGAAGTTTTCAAGATTTAGGAAAACTGTGATATAAAAGGAATTAAGGAGACACAAGAGCTCAGGCTTGGGGATGCCTAAGGCATCCCTAGTTAATATTTCAAGAAGTCTCAAGCATCTAAGCTTGGGGATGCTCCGGTTGGCATCCCACCTTTCTTCTTCAACAACTATCGGTCAGTTTTGGTTGAGCCTAAGTTTTTGCTTCTTCACATGATATGTTCTATCCTTGCAGTGTCATTTTATTTTGTTTTGCTTGCTGTTTGAATAATATCCCAAGATCTGAAATTCTTAAATGTTAGAGAGTCTTCACATAGTTACATAATTATTCGACTACTCATTGATCTTCACTTATATCTTTTGGAGTAGTTTGTCATTTGATCTAGTGCTTCACTTATATCTTTTCAGAGCACGGCGATAGTTTTATTTTGTAGAAATTGATTAACTCTCATGCTTCACTTATATTATTTTGAGAGTCTCTAAACAACATGGTAATTTGCTTAGGTTATGAATTTAGTCCTAATATGATGGGCATCCAAGTGGGATATAATAAAAACATTCATATAAAGAGCGTTGAATACCATGAGAAGTTTGATTCCATATGATTGTTTTGAGACATAAAGATGTTGATATTATAGTCATGCTAGTGAGTAACTGTGGATTGGTAGAAATACTTGTGTTAAAGTTTGTGATTCCCGTAGCATGCACGTATGGTGAACCGTTATGTGATGAAGTCGGAGCATGATTTATTTATTGATTGTCTTTCTTATGAGTGGCGGTCGGGGACGAGCGATGGTCTTTTCCTACCAATCTATCCCCGTAGGAGCATGCGTGTAGTACTTTGTTTCGATAGCTAATAGACTTTTGCAATAAGTATGTGAGTTCCTTATGACTAATGTTGAGTCCATGGATTATACGTACTCTCACCCTTCCACCATTGCTAGCCTGTCTAGTACCATGCAACTTTCGCCGGTGCATTACACCCACCATATACCCTCCTCAAAACAGCCACCATACGTACCTATTATGGCATTTCCATAGCCATTTTGAGATATATTGCCATGCAACTTCCACCGTTCCGTTTATTATGAAACGCTTCATCTTTGTCATATTGATTTGCATGATCATGTAGTTGACATTGTATTTGTGGCAAAGCCACCGTTCATATTTAATATACATGTCACTCTTGATCATTGCACATCCCGACACACCGCTGAAGGCATTCATATAGAGTCATATTTTGTTCTAAGAACCAAGTTGTAGTTCTTGAGTTGTAAAGTAAATACAAGTGTGATGATCATGATTATTAGAGCATTGTCCCATGTGAGGAAAGGATGATGGATACTATGATTCCCCCACAAGTCGGGATGAGACTCCAGGCGAAAAAATAAAAAAAGGGAAAAAAGAGAAAAAAGAGAGGCCAAAGAGCCCAAAATAGAAAAATGAGAGAAAAGAGAGAAGGGGCAATGCTACTTTCATTTTTCCGCACTTGAGCTTCAAAGTAGCACCATGATCTTCATGATAGAGAGTCTCCTATGTTGTCACTTTCATATACTAGTGGGAATTTTTCATTGTAGAACTTGGCTTATATATTCCAATGATGGGCTTTCTCAAATTTCCCTAGGTCTTCATGAGCAAGCGAGTTTGATGCACACCCACTTAGTTTATTTTGAGCTTTCTTACACTTATAGCTCTAGTGCATCTGTTGCATGGAAATCCCTACTCACTCACATTGATTTCTATTGATGGGAATCTCCATAGCCCGTTGATATGCCTAGTTGATGTGAGATTATCTCCTTCTTTTTGTCTTCTCCACAACCACCATATTCTATTCCACCCATAGTGCTATATCCATGTCTCACGCTCATGTATTGCGTGAAAGTTGAAAAAGTTTGAGAACATCAAAAGTATGAAACAATTGCTTGGCTTGTCATCGGGGTTGTGCATGATTTAATACTTTGTGTGATGAAGATGGAGCATAGCCAGAATATATGATTATGTAGGGATAACTTTCTTTGGCCATGCTATTTTGAGAAGACATGATTGCTTTATTAGTATACTTGAAGTATTATTGTTTTTATGTCAATATTAAACTTTTGTTTTGAATCTTATGGATCTGAATATTGTTGCCACAATAAAGAATATTACATGGATAAATATGTTAGGTAGCATTCCACATCAAAAATTCTGTTTTTATCATTTACCTACTCGAGGACGAGCAGGAATTAAGTTTGGGGATGCTTGATACGTATCCAACGTATCTATAATTTCCGATTGATCCATGCTATTATATTATCCATCTTCGATGTTTTATATGCATTTATATGCTACTTTATAATTGTTGGAAATATGCCCTAGAGGCAATAATAAAGTTATTATTATTATATTTCCTTGTTCATGATAATTGTCTTTTATTCATGCTATAACTGTATTATCCGGAAATCGTAATACACGTGTGAATACATAGACCACAATATGTCCCTAGTGAGCCTCTAGTTGACTAGCTCGTTGTGATCAACAGATAGTCATGGTTTCCTGGCTATGGACATTGGATGTCGTTGATAACGGGATCACATCATTAGGAGAATGATGTGATGGACAAGACCCAATCCTAAGACTAGCACAAAAGATCGTGTAGTTCATTTGCTAGAGCTTTGCCAATGTCAAGTATCTCTTCCTTCGACCATGAGAGCGTGTAACTCCTGGATACCGTAGGAGTGCTTTGGGTGTATCAAACGTCACAACGTAACTGGGTGACTATAAAGGTGCACTACAGGTATCTCCGAAAGTATCTATTGTTTTATACGGATCGAGACTGGGATTTGTCACTCCGTGTAAACGGAGAGGTATCTCTGGGCCCACTCGGTAGGACATCATCATATGCGCAATGTGACCAAGGAGTTGATCACGGGATGATGTGTTACGGAACGAGTAAAGTGACTTGCCGATAACGAGATTGAACAAGGTATTGGATACCGACGATCGAATCTCGGGCAAGTAACATACCGATAGACAAAGGGAATTGAATACGGGATTGATTAAGTCCTTGACATCGTGGTTCATCCGATGAGATCATCGTGGAACATGTGGGAGCCATCATGGGTATCCAGATCCCGCTGTTGGTTATTGACCGGAGAACGTCTCGGTCATGTCTACATGTCTCCCGAACCCGTAGGGTCTACACACTTAAGGTTCGATGACGCTAGGGTTATAAAGGAAGTTTGTATGTGGTTACCGAATGTTGTTCGGAGTCCCGGATGAGATCCCGGACGTCACGAGGAGTTCCGGAATGGTCCGGAGGTAAAGATTTATATATGGGAAGTCCTATTTTGGCCACCGGAAAATGTTCGGGATTTTTCGGTATTGTACCGGGAAGGTTCTAGAAGGTTCCGGAGTGGGGCCCACCTGCATGGGGGGGACCCACATGGACGTGGGTAGTGGGGGCAAGGCCCCACACCCCTGGTCAAGGCGCACCAAGATCCCCCCTTAGAAGGAATAAGATCATATCCCGAAGGGATAAGATCAAGATCCCTAAAAAGGGGGGATAACAATCGGTGGGGAAGGAAATCATGAGATTTCTTTCCTCCCACCTTGGCCAACGCCCCAATGGACTTGGAGGGCAAGAAACCAGCCCCTCCACCCCTATATATAGTGGGGAGGCGCATGGGAGCTATACACGAAGTTCTGGCGCAGCCCTCCCCCTCTCACAAGTACTCCTCCTCTCCCGCGGTGCTTGGCGAAGCCCTGCAGGATTGCCATGCTCCTCCACCACCACCACGCCGTTGTGCTGCTGCTGGATGGAGTCTTCTTCAACCTCTCCCTCTCTCCTTGCTGGATCAAGGCTTGGGAGACGTCACTGGGCTGTACGTGTGTTGAACGCGGAGGTGCCGTGCTTTCGGCACTTGATCATCGGTGATTTGAATCACGACGAGTACGACTCCATCAACCCCGTTCACTTGAACGCTTCCGCTTAGCGATCTACAAGGGTATGTAGATGCACTCTCCTTCTACTCGTAGCTGGTTTCTCCATAGATAGATCTTGGTGACGCGTAGGACAATTTTGAATTTCTGCTACGTTCCCCAACAGTGGTATCAGAGCTAGGTCTATTGCGTAGATTCTTTGCACGAGTAGAACACAAAGTAGTTGTGGGCGTTGATGTTGTTCATTATGCTTACCGTTACTAGTCCAATCTTGTTTCGACGGTATTGTGGGATGAAGCGGCCCGGACCGACCTTACACGTACTCTTACGTGAGACAGGTTCCACCGATTGACATGCACTTGGTGCATAAGGTGGCTAGCGGGTGCCAGTCTCTCCCACTTTAGTCGGAACGAATTTGATGAAAAGGGTCCTTATGAAGGGTAAATAGCAATTGGCATATCACGTTGTGGTTTTGCGTAGGTAAGAAACGTTCTTGCTAGAAACCCATAGCAGCCACGTAAAACATGCAAACAACAATTAGAGGACGTCTAACTTGTTTTTGCAGGGTATGCTATGTGATGTGATATGGCCAAGAAGAATGTGATGAATGATATGTGATGTATGAGATTGATCATGTTCTTGTAATAGGAATCACGACTTGCATGTCGATGAGTATGACAACCGGCAGGAGCCATAGGAGTTGTCTTAATTTATTGTATGACCTGCGTGTCATTGAACAACGCCATGTAAACTACTTTACTTTATTGCTAAACGCGTTAGTCATAGAAGTAGAAGTAGTCGTTGGCATGACAACTTCATGAAGACACGATGATGGAGATCATGATGATGGAGATCATGGTGTCATGCCGGTGACGATGATGATCATGGAGCCCCGAAGATGAAGATCAAAAGGAGCAAAATGATATTGGCCATATCATGTCACTATTTGATTGCATGTGATGTTTATTATGATTATGCATCTTGTTTACTTAGGACGACGGTAGTAAATAAGATGATCCCTTACAAAATTTCAAGAAGTGTTCTCCCCTAACTGTGCACCATTGCTACAGTTCGTCGCTTCTAAGCACCACGTGATGATCGGGTGTGATGGATTCTTACGTTCACATACAACGGGTGTAAGACAGTTTTACACAGCGAAAACACTTAGGGTTAACTTGACGAGCCTAGCATGTGCAGACATGGCCTCGGAACACGGAGACCGAAAGGTCGAGCATGAGTCGTATGGTAGATACGATCAACATGAAGATGTTCACCGATGATGACTAGTCCGTCTCACGTGATGATCGGACACGGCCTAGTTGACTCGGATCATGTGATCACTTAGATGACCAGAGGGATGTCTATCTAAGTGGGAGTTCATAAGATGAACTTAATTATCCTGAACATAGTCAAAAGACCTTTTGCAAATTATGTCGTAAGCTCGCTCTTTAGTTCCACTGTTTAGATATGTTCCTAGAGAAAATATAGTTGAAAGTTGATAGTAGCGATTATGCGATCAGTAGAAAGCTTATGTCCTTAATGCACCGCTCAGTGTGCTGAACCCCAACGTCGTTTGTCGATGTTGCGAACATCGGACATACACGTTTTGTTAACTACGTGATAGTTCAATTAAATGGTTTAAGTAGAGGCACCAAAGACGTTTTTGAAACGTCGCGGAACATATGAGATGTTTCGAGGGCTGAAATTGGGATTTCAGGCTCGTGCCCACGTCAAGAGGTATAAGACCTCCGACGATTTTCTTAGCCTGCAAACTAAGGGAGAAAAGCTCAATCGTTGAGCTTGTGCTCAGATTGTCTGAGCACAACAATCACTTGAATCGAGTGGGAGTTGATCCTCCAGATGAGATAGTGATGTTTCCCCAAAGTCATTGCCACCAAGCTGCTAGAGCTTCGTGATTAACTATAACATATCAGGGATAGATATGATGATCCTTGAAATATTCATGATGTTTGACACCGCGAAAGTAGAAATCAAGAAGGAGCATCAATTGTTGATGGTTGGTGAAACCACTAGTTTCAAGAAGGGCAAGGGAACAAAGGGATACTTCATGAAACGGCAATTCAGCTGCTGCTCTAGTGAAGAAACCCAAGGTTGAACCCAAACCCGAGACTAAGTGCTTCTGTAATAAGGGGAACAACCACTGGAGCAGCATTACCCTAGATACTTGGTAGATGAGAAGGCTGGCAAGGTCGATAGAAGTATATTGGATATACATTATGTTAATGTGTACTTTACTAGTACTCCTAGTAGCACCAGGGTATTGGATACCGGTTCAGTTGCTAAGTGTTAGTAACTCGAAATAAAAGCTAAGGAATAAACGAAGACTAGCTAAAGGTGAGCTGACGATATATGTTGGAAGTGTTTCCAAGTTTGATGTGATCAAACATCGCACGCTCCCTCTACCATCAAGATTAGCATTAAACCTGAATGGTTTATTAAATCTCGATCGTAGTGATACACATTTTCATGCCAAAAGATATAAGATAGTAATGATAGTACCACTTACTTGTGGCACTGCCTTGTAAGTCATAATGGTATAAAACGCATGAAGAAGCTCCATGTTGATGGATCTTTGGACTCACTCGTTTTTTGAAAAGTTTGAGACATGCGAACCATGTCTATTGGTTTATATGCATGAAGAAACTCCATGCAAATGGATCGTTCGGACTCACTTGATTTTGAATCACTTGAGATATGCAAATCATACCACATGGGCAAGATGACTGAAAAGCCTCATTTTCAGTAAGATGGAACAAGATAGCAACTTGTTGGAAGTAACACATTTTGATGTGTGCAGTCGAATGAGTGCTGAGGCATGCAGTGAATATCATTATGTTCTTACTTCACAGATGATTCGAGTAAATGTTGAGTATATTTACTTGATGAAACACAAGTCTGAATTATTGAATGGTTCAAGTAATTTCAGAGTGAAGTAGCAGATCATTGTGACAAGAGGACAAAATGCCTATGATATGATCATAGAGATGAATATCTGAGTTACGAGTTTTGGCACACAATTAAGACATTGTGGAAATTGTTTCGCAATTAATACCGCCTGGAACACCATAATGTGATGGTGTGTCCGAACATCATAGTTGCACCCTATTGGATATGGTGCGTACCATGATGTCTCTTATCGAATTACCACTATCGTTCATGGGTTAGGCATTAGAGACAACCACATTCACTTTAAATAGGGCACCACGTAATTCCGATGAGATGACACCGTATGAATTATGGTTTAGAGAAACCTAAGTTGTCGTTTCTTAAAAGTTTGGGGCTGCGACGCTTATATGAAAAAGTTTCAGGTTGATAAGCTCGAACCCAAAGCGGATAAAATGCATCTTCATAGGAAACCCAAAACAGTTGGGTATACCTCCTAATTCAGATCCGAAAGCAATATGGATTGTTTCTAGAATCGGGTCCTTTCTCGAGGAAAAGTTTCTCTCGAAAGAATTGAGTGGGAGGATGGTGGAGACTTGATGAGGTTATTGAACCGTCTCTTCAACTAGTGTGTGACAGGGCACAGGGAGTTGTTCCTGTGGCACCTACACCAATTGAAGTGGAAGCTTATGATATTGATCATGAAACTTCGGATCAAGTCACTCCCAAACCTCGTAGGATGACAAGGATGCGTACTACTTCAGAGTGGTAAGTAATCCTGTCTTGAAGGTCATGTTGCTAGACAACAATGAACCTACGAGCTATGGAGAAGCGATGGTGGGCCCGGATTCCGATAAATGGCTTGAGGCCATAAAATCCGAGAAAGGATCCATGTATGAAAACAAAGTGTAGACTTTGGCAGAACGGCTCGATGGTCGTAAGGCTAATGAGTACAGATGGATTTCAAAAGGAAGACGGACAATGATGGTAAATGTCACCATTAAGAAAGCTCGACTTGTCGTTAAGATGTTTTCCGACAAGTTCAAGGAGTTGACTACGATGAGATTTTCTCACTCGTAGCGATGCTAAGAGTCTGTTGGAATTATATTAGCGATTACTGCATTATTTATGAAATCTTGCAGATAGGATGTCAAAACATTGTTTCCTCGACGATTTTAATGAGGAAAGGTTGTATGTGATACAACCGGAAGGTTTTGTCAATCCCGAAAGATGCTAATAAGTATGCAAAGCTCCAGCAATCCTTCTAAGGACTGGAGTGAGCATCTCGGAGTTGGAATCTATGCTTTGATGATGATCAAAAATTTTGGGTTTGTACAAAGTTTATGAGAAACTTGTATTTCCAAAGAAGTGAGTGGGAGCACTATAGAATTTCTGATGAGCATATGTTGTTGACATATTGTTGATCAGAAATGACGTAGAATTTCTGGAAAGCATATAGGGTTATTTTGAAAGTGTTTTTCAATGGAAAGCCTGGATTAAGCTACTTGAACATTGAGCATCAAGATCTATAAGGATAGATCAAAATGCTTAATAATACTTTCAAATGAGCATATACCTTGACATGATCTTGAAGGTGTTCAAGATGGACCAGTCAAAGAAGGAGTTCTTGCCTGAGTTGTAAGGTACGAAGTTAAGACTTAAAGCTCGACCACGGCAGAATAGAGAGAAAGGACGAAGGTCGTCCCCTATGCTTAAGACGTAGGCTCTTCAGTATGCTATGCTGTGTACCGCACCTGAAGTGTGCCTTGCCATGAGTCAGTCAAGGGGTACAAGAGTGATCCAAGAATGGCTCACAGGACAGCGGTCAAAGTTATCCTTAGTAACTAGTGGACTAAGGAATTTTCTCGATTATGGAGGTGGTAAAAGAGTTCGTCGTAAAGGTTACGACGATGCAAGCTTGACACCTATCCGGATAGCTCTGAGTAGAGAGACCGGATACATATAATGGAGCAATAATTTAGAATAGCTCCAAGTAGAACAGTTGTTTGGAATAGCTCCAAATAGAGCGTGGTAGCTGCATCTAGGAGATGACATAGAGATTTGTAAAGCACACACAGATCTGAAAGGTTCAGACCCGTTGACTAAAACCTCTCTCACAAGCAACATGATCAAACATAAAACTCATTGAGTGTTAATCACATAGTGATGTGAACTAGACTACTGACTCTAGTAAACTCTTGGGTATTAGTCACATGGCGATGTGACCTGTGAGTGTTAATCACATGGCGATGTGAACTAGATTATTGACTCTAGTGCAAGTGGGAGACTGTTGGAAATATGCCCTAGAGGCAATAATAAAAGTATTATTATTATATTTCCTTGTTCATGATAATTGTCTTTTATTCATGCTATAACTGTATTATCCGGAAATCGTAATACACATGTGAATACATAGACCACAATATGTCCCTAGTGAGCCTCTAGTTGACTAGCTCGTTGTGATCAACAGATAGTCATGGTTTCCTGGCTATGGACATTGGATGTCGTTGATAACGGGATCACATCATTAGGAGAATGATGTGATGGACAAGACCCAATCCTAAGACTAGCACAAAAGATCGTGTAGTTCATTTGCTAGAGCTTTGCCAATGTCAAGTATCTCTTCCTTCGACCATGAGAGCGTGTAACTCCTGGATACCGTAGGAGTGCTTTGGGTGTATCAAACGTCACAACGTAACTGGGTGACTATAAAGGTGCACTACAGGTATCTCCGAAAGTATCTATTGTTTTATGCGGATCGAGACTGGGATTTGTCACTCTGTGTAAACAGAGAGGTATCTTTGGGCCCACTCGGTAGGACATCATCATATGCGCAATGTGACCAAGGAGTTGATCACGGGATGATGTGTTACGGAACGAGTAAAGTGACTTGCCGATAACGAGATTGAACAAGGTATTGGATACCGACGATCGAATCTCGGGCAAGTAACATACCGATAGACAAAGGGAATTGAATACGGGATTGATTAAGTCCTTGACATCGTGGTTCATCCGATGAGATCATCGTGGAACATGTGGGAGCCATCATGGGTATCCAGATCCCGCTGTTGGTTATTGACCGGAGAACGTCTCGGTCATGTCTACATGTCTCCCAAACCCGTAGGGTCTACACACTTAAGGTTCGATGACGCTAGGGTTATAAAGGAAGTTTGTATGTGGTTACCGAATGTTGTTCGGAGTCCCGGATGAGATCCCGGACGTCACGAGGAGTTCCGGAATGGTCCGGAGGTAAAGATTTATATATGGGAAGTCCTATTTTGGCCACCGGAAAATGTTCGGGATTTTTCGGTATTGTACCGGGAAGGTTCTAGAAGGTTCCGGAGTGAGGCCCACCTACATGGGGGGACCCACATGGACGTGGGTAGTGGGGGCAAGACCCCACACCCCTGGTCAAGGCGCACCAAGATCCCCCCTTAGAAGGAATAAGATCATATCCCGAAGGGATAAGATCAAGATCCCTAAAAAGGGGGGATAACAATCGGTGGGGAAGGAAATCATGAGATTTCTTTCCTCCCACCTTGGCCAACGCCCCAATGGACTTGGAGGGCAAGAAACCAGCCCCTCCACCCCTATATATAGTGGGGAGGCGCATGGGAGCTATACATGAAGTTCTGGCGCAGCCCTCCCCCTCTCACAAGTACTCCTCCTCTCCCGCGGTGCTTGGCGAAGCCCTGCAGGATTGCCACGCTCCTCCACCACCACCACGCCGTTGTGCTGCTGCTGGATGGAGTCTTCTTCAACCTCTCCCTCTCTCCTTGCTGGATCAAGGCTTGGGAGACGTCACTGGGCTGTACGTGTGTTGAACGCGGAGGTGCCGTGCGTTCGGCACTTGATCATCGGTGATTTGAATCACGACGAGTACGACTCCATCAACCCCGTTCACTTGAACGCTTCCGCTTAGCGATCTACAAGGGTATGTAGATGCACTCTCCTTCTACTCATAGCTGGTTTCTCCATAGATAGATCTTGGTGACGCGTAGGAAAATTTTGAATTTCTGCTACGTTCCCCAACAATAATATTTTTCGGACTAACCTATTAACCTAGAGCCCAGTGCCAGTTTCTACTTTTTATTTTTTTTTGAGTTTTACAGAAAAGGAATACCAAACGGAGTCTAAATGAGCTGAAACTTTACGACAATTTTTTATGGACCAGAAGAGACCCACGGGGAATCGGAGATGGACCAGAGGAGTCCCGAGGCAGCCACAAGGGTGGAGGGCACGCCCCTGCCTTACCGCTGCCTCGTGGACCTCCCTGACGTGAAACCGACGCCAAAAATTCTCATAAATCCTGAAACCCCCAGAAAGAAACCTAGATCAGGAGTTCCCCTGTCGTAAGCCTTTGTAGCCACGAAAAACCAATCGGGAGCCTGTTCCGGCACCCTGTCGGAGGGGAAACCATCACCGAAGGCCATCTTCATCATCCCGGCGGTCTCCATGATGAGGTGGGAGTAATTCACCCTCAGGGCTAAGGGTATGTACCAGTAGCTATGTGTTTGATCTCTCTCTCTCTCTCTCTCTCTCTCTCTCTCGTGTTATTCATTTGGCGCGATCTTGATGTACCGCGAGCTTTGTTACTGTAGTTGGATCATATGGTGTTTGTCCTCTCTACCTTCTTGTGATGAATTGAATTTTACCTTTGAGATTTCACATTTATCGGATTGAATACTATTATGGATTTGAGAAAACTTGATGTTTGTCTTGCGTTGGATACCCTTGGTGACAATGGGGTGTTCTATTGATTCACTTGATGTATGTTTTGGCACTCAACTCGCGGATTCCCGAGGTGACATTGGGGTAATCTATGCATAGGGGTTGATGCACGTCTTCATCCTTGTTTCTACGGTAGGAATCTTGGGGCACTCTTTGAGGTTCTTTATGTTGGATTGAGTATTATGAATCTGAAGTTTTTTGATGCATTCATATAATTGACCCACGAATACTTGTGGTGACATCGGAGTATCTAGGTGACATTAGGGTTGATTGATGTGTATCATATGGTGTTATTTTACTACGAACTCTAGGGCTGTTTGTGACACTTATAGGAATAGCCCAATGGATTGATCGGAAAGAATAACTTTGAGGTGGTTTCATACCCTACAAGCAATTTCATCTTATGTTCTCCGCGATAGGAACTTTTAAGTGACTCTTTGTTGCACGTTGAGGGATTGCCATTTGATTAATTATGTTATCATTGTTGAGAGAACTTGCACTAGTGAAAGTATGAACCCTAGGCCTTGTTTTGAAGCATTGCAATACCCTTTTTTTCTCACTTTTGTTACTAGTTACCTTGCTGTTTTTATATTTTTCAGATTACAAAAACCTATATCTACCATCCATATTACACTTGTATCACCATCTCTTCGCCGAACTAGTGCACATATATAATTTACCATTGTTGGTGTGTTGGGGACACAAGAGACTCTTTGTTATTTGGTTGTAGGGTTGTTTGAGAGAGACCATCTTCATCCTACGCCTCCCACAAATTGATAAACCTTAGGTCATCCACTTGAAGGAAATTTGCTACTATCCTACAAAACTCTGCACTTGGAGGCCCAACAACGTCTACAAGGATAAATTTGCATAGTAGACATCAGCCGGCTCCAACTAGAGCTCGACTACTGATGGGCATGGTTGTCGTGTGCTTTCTGAAGCCGCTCAAGGTGAACGCGCTCGAGGCATAGACTCAAGGGCCATAACCTTGGGAGTCATCCCCATGATAGGGGTGCGCAAGGCCTGCTCGTTCCTCCAGCGGAGTTTTTCCCATTGCTCCCGAGTGAGGGGCTAGGGAAGGTACTGCTTGTGGCTGGCCGGGTGTTCATCCCCGAGATTATTGTTGACATGCCCACGTGAAACACCATCCAGGCCATCGCGAGCGCTTGTGAATCCAGGGGGATCGTGCTGCTCTATGCCGACCATCAGAACCTCCACCGCGGACTCAATGCTCTCGCACTCGGATTCATATAGGTAATCCTAGTGGAGACAAGCGAAAAGATCAAGGGCAGGCTCATCAGGCTCGAGCACCTCCACTTGCTCGGCCGTAATCTAAAAGGCCATGGAGTGTTTAACCCAACGCTGAAACCACGAGTGCCCGGAGCGCTTGGGATGGCGTCTAGTTGGAAGACGGGGTTCCGCCCGGTACGGGGCCGATAGCTGTCAGAGAAGGACTCCATAAGAAGACGTGCGGAAGTGCACTGCCCCCCAGACAGGCAGTGACTCCATGTCCGTCGGGGCTTCCCCAAGCAACGCTTAATTGTCAGCGATGAAGTCGAGAGCGCCGAATCGGATCTCGTCACCGAGGATCATTATGATGATGAAAATTCCACTTGCACCCGATATTGCTAGAGGTGTAGCCCCATGGTGCGCACCAAATGTCGAGGCAACAAATATTATAATGAGTAATAGGGGTACGAACAAGGGCGGAAACTAGCTATGGCACATGCGTAAAACTGGGATTTAAGGAGTTTGGGCCCCACTCGGAGAGGTAACAACCGTACGTCTCGTGCCCTGAGGCTTGTGTTTTCTCTTGGGGTATGTGATTATAGTGGGTTGCCAATCCTTGTCATGGTATTGGAGGGGAGCTTATATAGAGTGCTCCCGCCCTCATTAATGCTATGTTATAAGGGGAGATAAGAGGGGGAGTAACTATGGGCTTTACTGGTAACTGTAGCTATAACTACACTTGAAGTCCAGTGTTAAGGCTCTCAAATGTTGCACCTCCTGAGGGAGTCCTAGATTAAGGGGTCCTCGGATAGCCGGACTATATACTTTGGCTGGACTGTTGGACTATGAAGATACAAGATTGAAGACTTCGTCCCGTGTCGGGATGGGACTCTCCTTTGCGTGGAAGGCAAGCTTGGCAATTCGGATATGAAGATTTCCTTCTCTGTAACTGACTGTGTGTAACCCTAGCCCCCTCCGATGTCTATATAAACCGGAGGGTTTAGTCCGTAGGACAATAACAATCATAATCATAGGCTAGCTTCTAGGGTTTAGCCACTACGATCTCGTGGTAGATCAACTCTTGTAATACTCATATCATCAAGATCAATCAAGCAGGAAGTAGGGTATTACCTCCATCGAGAGGGCCCGAACCTGGGTAAAACATTGTGTCCCCTGCCTCCTATTACCATTAGCCTTAGACGCACAGTTCGGGACCCCCTACCCGAGATCCGCCGGTTTTGACAACGACATTGGTGCTTTCATTGAGAGTTCCACTGTGTCGTCACGGTAAGGCTTGATGGCACCTTCAATCATCTTCAACGATGCGGTCCAGGGGGAGGTTTTCCTTCCCGGACAGATATTCGTATTCGGCGGCTTCGTGCTGTGGGCCAACTCGGTTGGCCACTTGGAGCAGATCGATAGCTACGCCCCTGGCCACCAGGTCAGGTTTGGAAGCTTGAACTGTACCGTCGATATTCGCGGAGACTTGATCTTCGACGGATTTGAGCCCATGTCAGGTGCGCCGAACAGTCACGACGAGCATGACTTAGATCTACCATCAGACATTGTTTGGGAGATCGTACCTATGGCGGCCCCAGGAATCAAACTGGAGCAGTTCGCATCCTCCGAGGACGGGTGGATAGACCCCGCCACAGAGGCCGAACACTCATCGGCGTTGGAGCCTAACACTGAAGCCACCTCCGGTGAGGATGGTATCCTCGGACCCTCGGACTCATCTCTGGCTACAGGATCCGAACCGCGTGCGACTGTGCCTATCGAATCTGATTGGGCACCGGTCATGGAGTTCACCGCCGCAGATATTTTGCAGCCCTCGCCCTTAGGTGACGTGCTGAACTCATTACGGTCTCTTTCCTTGACGAGAGATTCTTGGCTGAACTATGTCCGACTCGAGTGGGAAGCGGATGACGAAGAAATTCGATCCCCACCCACCACCCACCTAATAGCCACTATCGATGACTTAACCGACGTGCTTGACTTCAACTCCGAAGACATCGACGGTATGGACGACGATGCAAGAGAAGAACATGAACCACCCCCTATAGGGCACTGGACAGCCACCTCATCATACGATATATATGGTGTACACTCCCAAACAAAGCAATGGCAATGAGGCAATGGACGATAACCCCTTGGAGAAGCAATCTAAGCACCGGCGTCACATGCGCCGCTCCAAGCACCACCATAGCAGAAATAGCGATACCGGCACAAGAGATAACAATCCGGATGGTGCCGAAGACGAAAACAATCCTGCCCAGCCAGGCTTCGAGCAGGCCGAGCAATAGGATGGGCAAGTTAGCCCTAAAGAACAGGCAACAGATGGAGAATCAAAGGATGATAATTACATGCCTCTCTCCGAAGACGAAGTGAGCCTTGGCAACAAAGAATTCATCGTGCCTGAGGATACCGTCGAGCAGGAGCGCTTCAAACGCCGGCTTATAGCCACTGCAAAAATCCTGAAGAAAAAGCAGCAACAGCTTCAAGCTGATCAAGATCTGCTAACTAACAGATGGGACGAGGTCCTGGCTGCCGAGGAATACAGACTCGAGCGCCCTAGCAAAAGCTACCCAAAGCGCAGGGTGCTACCTCAACTTGAGGATGAGGCTTTAAAGCCCACGCTACCAGCGCATGATATGGCTGACCGGCCACCCCGTGGCCGCAATAAAGCGGCATACCAGCCTGAAGTTCAGACCGCACCCTATCGCCAATCAAACGATAATACTAAGGCCCGGGGCTACATGAAGGACCTGCGAGATATATTGGAAAACAAAGCAGGACAGTCAAGATCGATCTATGGATCACGGGGGCGCACCACAAGACATGACGATGACCGTCACGCAGGATACAATAAACCAAAGTCCGGCCAAGTCGAATACAATAGACCGGATTCATTTGAACTGGGATCTAGCCCAGCATAGAGGCGCCGCACACCCCCTATGCTTCACTGATGAAGTTATGGATCATGAATTCCTAGAAGGGTTTAAACCCGTAAACATTGAATCATATGATGGCACAACAGACCCCACGATATGGATCGAAGATTTTCTTCTCTACATTCACATGGCCTGCAGCGATGACTTACATGCCATAAAGTACCTACCACTTAAGCTCAAAGGACCGGCTCGGCATTGGCTGAATAGCCTGCCAGCAAGCTCCATTGGCAGTTGGGAGGATCTGGAAGATGCGTTCCTTGATAACTTCCAGGGCACTTACATGTGACCACCGGATGCTGATGACTTAAGTCACATAACCCAACAGCCCGGAGAGTCAGCCAGGAAATTCTGGACTCGGTTCCTAACCATAAAGAACCAAATTGTCGACTGTCCGAATGCCGAAGCCTTAGGAGCCTTCAAGCATAACATCCGCGACGAATGGCTCGCCCGACACCTCGTCCAAGAGAAGCCAAAATCCATGGCAGCCCTCACGGCACTCATGACCCGCTTTTGCGCGGGCGAGGACAGCTGGCTGGCTCGTAGCAACATCACACCCAAAAACCCAGGCGATTCAGACGCCAGGGACAGCAACGGCAAGCCACAACGAAATAGACACAAGCATCGCAATAATGGTGACAACGCCAAAGACACATCAGTCAATGCCGGATTTAGAGGATTTAAATCCAGACAGCGGAAAAAGCCATTCAAAAGAAACAGTCCGGGCTCGTCCAGTTTGGACCACATACTCGATCGCTCATGTCAAATTCATGACACCCCCGATAAACCAGCCAACCACACCAACAGGGAATGCTGGGTGTTTAAACAGGCCAGCAAGTTGAATGCCGAAAACAAGGAAAAGGGGCTGCATAGCGACGATGACAAGGAGCCCCAACCACCGAACACAGGGGGACAGAAGAAATTCCCTCCCCAGGTGAAAACCGTAAATATGATATACGCAACCCATATCCCCAAGTGGGAACGGAAGCGTGCACTAAGGGACGTCTATGCGATGGAGCCAGTCGCCCCAAAGTTCAACCCATGGTCCTCTTGTCCGATCACCTTCGATCGCAGGGACCATCCTACCAGTATCCGTCATGGTAGTTCGGCCGCATTGGTCCTTGACCCCATCATCGACGGATTCCATCTCACACGAGTCCTCATGGACGGTGGCAGCAGCCTGAACCTGCTCTATCAGGATACAATGCGCAAAATGGGCATCGACCCCTCAAGGATCAAGCCCACAAAAACCACCTCAAGGGTGTCATACCCGGTGTGGAGGCCTGTTGTACGGGCTCAATCACACTGGAAGTGGTCTTCGGATCTCCGGACAATTTCCGAAGCGAGGAGTTAATCTTCGACATTGTACCCTTTCGCGGTGGCTATCATGCACTGCTCGGATGAACCCTGCATTCGCCAAATTCAATGCGGTACCGCATTATGAATACCTGAAGCTCAAAATTCTAGGACCTCGCGGGGTTATTATAGTTAATGGAAACACAGAGCGCTCGCTCCGCACGGAGGAGCACACTGCGGCCCTCGCGGTGGAAGTACAAAACAACCTTCTTAGGCAAACAACCAATTCGGTGACAAAGAACCTGGATACCATCAAGCGAGTCCGGAGTACTCCGCAACAGGATCATCCGGCACGTCTAGAGCTCGATTAGCAATCCGGCCTCCGCCCTAGTCCCAGTCAAGCGGCGAAATTTGTGCCGCGCGTACACAACTACGTACTTAAAATACCCTGGTCATAGGCGGAGGGGCGACCATGACACGGTCCACAATGCGGTTTGACCGCCCTGGGACACACGCATCTTTGCACCCCTTTTTTCTTTTAGGTCCCTATCTTCTGGAGGCTCTTCCGAAAGACCAGCTATCGGACACACCAGGAGGACAAGAAGCTTTGGCGTATAAGGGAATCCTCAGGTGGTCTCTGATAATGATTGTTATACCTGTTTTACATACCTGCATATCGCCCGCTCCTGGTCAGGATGTGTCAAATAGTCCTATTATGCTTATTGCACTACTTGTATATGTACGCTTTGACGTATCATTTGAATAACAAGGGAAAATAGTGTACAACGTCAGCTTGCCATTACGTTTATTTACCCCTTTCCTTTACTGCTTATTTATTATACCCATGCATTTTGGCACGACCAATTTGCCAGGGGCTTCAGTACCCCATAGCCTGGCAAGACAAGTCCAAACACTTTCGACAGTGCGGCATCCCGAACTTATATCACTATATGCATCAGTTCCGAATCATGTCTTGGGTCAATAGTTGGGTTTGCCCGACTCCTATGTTTTGGTACCTTACGTTCCGCTATATCGGCTAAGCTAGAGCAGGGAGAACTACTGTGATTGTGACCCGGTTCTTCTGGACGAGCACCTCAATAGAGAAAGCCGAAAACTGACTGTCATGATAAGGTGAGAGCTGGTCGCTGTTCGAGAGGTCTCAAATCCCTAAAGATTTTTTCTGCTTCAGGCGAGGAATCGGCCTCGTCCGATTTAGGCGTATATAGCGCCCCGAGTCCGGCTTTCCGGATACTAGGGGCTTCGCTAAAATTTAAAATTGTAGACTTCTATGGCTAATTGAGAGTGATAAAGCCGTATAGTCCGATTGCCTCGTTCGCGGCGCTAAACACCTCCTTAAAAGGATATTTTTTTGGATAAAGAGTGCTTATACTTATCCCGAACACCCCAACACTAGTTGCATGGGGGCAGAAGCTGACGACTAGCCAAATATGAAGTTTTTATAAACGGCCGCACAAAAGGTAATATTTTAAATTAACAAGCGCCATATAGCGCACATGAACTGGTTTTCATATTACAGGATGATATGAGTACATTCATTCGAACATTACATCCTTAGTACACTGATCCGCTACAAGGCGGGCACCCTTAATGACATTTTCATAATACTGTTTGGGGTGGCGATGCTCCTTGCCCGAGGGAGTCCTGGATTAGGGGGTATCCGGACAGCCGGACTATATACATCGTCCGGATTATTGGAGCATGAAGATACAAGACTCAAGACTCCGTCCCGTGTCCGGATGGGACTCTCCTTTGCGTGGAAGACAAGCTTGGCGATCCGGATATTATATTTCCTTCCTTGTAACTGAATCCATGTAAACCCTAGCCCTCTCCAGTGTCTATATAAACTGGAGAGGTTGGTCCTTAGAAGCCCGATCACAATTACAGTCATTATCATCATAGGCTAGCTTCTAAGGTTTAGCCTCTACGATCTCGTGGTAGATCTACTCTTGTACTACTCCTATCGTCAATATTAATCAAGTAGGAAGTAGGGTTTTACCTCCATCGAGAGGTCCCGAACCTGGGTAAATATTGTGTCCCTTGCTTCCTGTTACCATCAGCCTAAGACGCACAGATCGGGACCCCCTACCCGAGATCCGCCGGTTTTGACACCGACATCGGTGCTTTCATTGAGAGTTCCTCTGTGACGTAGCTGCAAGGCTCGATGGCTCGTCTCGTTGTCAAGGACAACATTACCTCTGGGGGAGCGCTGGCTGTAGGCCAAACTCTCCGACTTGGCGGCTTCATCATGGCCGCCCCATCGGCTGTCGCGCCGACGATGGCCTCTCGAGTCATCACGCATAACCTTCGCATCAATTCGGAACTCGCCGAACAGATGGATCTGATAGAGCTCTCCTCCCTTAATGAGCTCTTGGATCGCATCGCCGCTCTGGGAGTCGCTACGGACTATGACCGGATCGGGCTTAAACCTAACCGAAGGGACATTAAATCCCTGCCGGCCACCCATGAGATAGCGGTAGTGGAAGAACCACACATGGATTACCCCTCAATTTTGAGGACGAATTATGTCCGGATCACCGAACCCCCTGAGCCGGACACCCGCTCAAGGGAAGACATGACCCGGGTCCCGGACATAGAATCGGGCATTGTGCCGGAGAAATTGGGCAGCACCTCGAATCCCGAGCTGTCAGACTCGGAAGCTCCCATGCCCCTGGGTGCTAGATCAGATCAGAATCCGGATTCAGCTAACAACACCCACCAGACTTAAACCGTCTCTCCCATATCAGGCAAGAGCCCCAGGAGACAGTACATCGCTATTGTGCCAGATTCCTCCTTGTGCTAAGCAAGGTCAAGGACTGCCGCGAGGAGGACGTAGTCTCACTTTTCTGCAAAAACTGCACGAACAAAGGAATCCTTAATGCTATAAGTTGCCGTGACATAATACACTTTGCTGACTTGGCAACCATAGTACAGAAGTACTGTGCGATGGAAAGCGCCTGGAAAACCCAAACAAAATTTTGGGATAGTCCGGCTCTCACCAAAACCTTTGTCCGAACTAAGCGGGCGAACTCTCGTAAGTCGGCCGATCCAATCCCCAAGAAACCAAAGCCCACCCCAGGGCGGGGAACCGTATTGGAAGAATGGCTCAATGGGCCATGTAAACACCACAGTACTCCAGACACAATGCCAACTCATAGCCTTAGGGCATGTTGGATACTCCGGCAGGTTGCAAAAAGTGGCGAGGATCTTCTTGCAAGCCATAAAGCAGAACAACATCCCGCCAAAGAACACAATATGATGCTAACAGTCTTCGAGACTTTTGCCTCAAACAATAGGCGCAAGCGAGCTCATCGAAGCTCCGCTGAAATCTGCCATGTGGCAAAAACAAACCCATGGAACGACACTGCTATAACTTTCAATGCCAGTGATGAACCTCGATTCCAGATTGTTCGGGAACCAGCCGCTCTGGTTCTTAGCCCAATCATGGACGGCTTTCGGCTCACTAAAGTACTCATGGACGGCGTTAGCAGATTAAACTTGATCTATGAAGAAACACTCAACAAGATGGAAATTTATAAAAGCCGCATTGAACAAAGCGGCACAACCTTCAGGGGAATTATCCCTAGTCGGGAAGCGCAGTGTGCGGGAAAAATCACACTCGATGTGGTATTCGGCACCCGGAAGAATTACAGGTCCGAAGAAATCACATTCCAAGTGGCTCCTTTTAGCAGCGGATACCACGCCCTTCTAGGGCGAGACGCGTTTACAAGCTTCCAAGCTATACCCCATTACGGGTACATGAAGCTTAAAATGCCCGGACCCAATGGAATCATCACTCTCGCCAGTGATCCGGGCGTCACACTTAGCGCCGAAAATAAAACCGCAGCACTAGCCCTGGAAGCACTATCCGAAGCCCTAGCAGCTGAAGAATTAACAACACTGCGGGCCACCATGGACAGGGACGACGTGATACTCAACAAGCGACCCAAGTCCACCTCATTTAAACCCGCAGACGAGATAGTCAAATTCCAAGTCCATCCAACGGACCCCACGAAGACAGCTTCCATCTGGACACAGTTGAGCCCCGCAATGGACGCCGCACTGCGAGACTTCTTACGCGAGAATTGGGACATTTTCGCCTGGCACCCATCGGACATGCCGGGCATCCCACTGAGATTGGCCGAACATAGCCTCAATATACTAAAAGGATACAAACCTGTCAAGCAGACTCTAAGGTGGTTTTCAGAGCCCAAGCGGCAAGCCATGGGGGAAGAGCTAGCCAAGCTAATCGAGGCCGGATTCATCTGAGATATCAAGCATCCGGATTGGCTGGCAAATCTTGTAATGGTACCAAAAAAGGACAAATCCTAGCACTTACGCGTCGACTTCAAAGACCTCAACAAGGCTTTCCCCAAGGATCCCTTTCCCCTCCCTCGCATCGATCAAATCATCGACGCCACAGCAGGACACGACTCGCTGTGTTTCCTCGACGCATACTCTGGATACCATCAAATAAAGATGGCAGAGTCCGACCAAGCTGCAACAGCTTCATAACGCCATATGGCCCTTTTTGCTTCAATACCATGCCTTTCGGGCTTAAGAATGCCGGTGCAACCTATCAACGCATGATTCAAACATGCCTGGAAAAGCAAATCGGCAAAATAGTGGAAGCATACGTGGACGACGTGGTCGTAAAAACAAGACACATCGAAGCCCTAATAGATGACTTGAGGCTTACATTCGATAACCTCCAGATATATGACATCAAGCTGAACTCGGAAAAATGCATTTTCGGCGTCCCCTCGGGGAAACTGCTAGGCTTCATTGTTTCAAATAGAGGAATTGAAGCAAATCCGCCAAAAATCCGAGCTCTGTCGCAATTGGCTACACCAACAGACCTCAAGCACATCCAGAAACTAGCCGGATACGTGGCCGCTTTATCTCCAGGTTAGGAGAAAAGGCATTACCTCTTTACCGCCTTCTTCGACGCACCGAACACTTCGTGTGGACGGATGCAGCCGCGGCCGAACTCGATGAAATAATGACCTTACTGGCCAGTAATCCAGTCCTAACAGCGCCAAATATCGGCGAGCCTATGCTGCTATACATAGCTGCAACACATCCAATTGTAAGCGCAGTGCTCGTCGTCGAACGAGAGGTTGACGAATAAAAATTTCCGCTCCAAAATCCGGTTTATTATGTATCCACGGTCCTCACCCAATGCAAATCCCGATACCCACACTATCAAAAAATGGCATACACAGTCGTCATGGTGTCACATCCCTAGCTTCTGGCATTGCTCTAGCCTAGCTTCATGTGTGCATCATGTCTATATTTTTGAAACTTGAATTGAGGAATATTGGAAGCCTCAAAACCCTAAATAAAAGAGGGGCAAAAACCCTAGAAATCTCATTCATTGCTCCAAAAGGCTCTTCTTAAATGTTTGATAATTTTTGGTAAGGGTTCTGGTCCCAACCAAAATATTGAACATTTTTAAGGATTTATTTTTGGGACTTTGAATTTAAATAATTAGCTATTTGAATTTGAATTATATTCATATAATTAGAATATAATTTCAAATACCCCTGAAATATTTTATGAGCTTTTGGAAAAGTCCATCTAGCCAAATAAAATTATTCAGAGGAGTTTTTGGCATTGTTTGAATTTGTTTAAAATTCAAAACAGTGGCAAAACGAAATTAAATAAAACAAAACAGAAGAAAAAAATAAAAGAGAGAGAGAGAAGGACTTACCTGGCCTCACCCGTGCAGCCCACCAGAACCGGCCCAGCCGGCCCAGCCCGCCACCGCTACTCCCCCCCCTGTCGTCTTCCTCTTGCCAGTGGGAGCAGCTGCGTGCTCGCACGCGCGCGGCCGAGGAGGCCACCTCCTCCCTGCCTGGCTGCCTCCTCCTTCCCTGGTCCCTCCCGCGACGCCACGCAGCCCCGACCCCCTCTCACTTCTCCCTCGCTCTCTGGACCTCCCTCCCCCTCGCTCCTCTGTTTCCCCTCCCGCGACCGAACGGAGCCGCCGCCACCGACGAGAGCCACCGTGGCTACCGGCCACCCCACGGCTCACCGACGCCCCAGGAAGCTCCGCCGGTCCTCCCTCTACCTCCTCAACGAGCCACGAGGCCCCGGACGTGCCACAACACCGCCCTCGATGCCTTCTTCAACCTCGGGACCGCCGGCCATCTTCGTCAAATTCGCCGGCTCCGGACCGTCCCCGACCTCGCCGAGCGTCCCCTCGTCATCGCCGTGAGTCACTGACCCTCTCCCCTAACTCAGCATGCTCCCCTCCGTGCCGTAGCGCCGTTCCCCACGAGCACCGAAGCCACCGTCCGCCATTGCTGCTGCACGCATAGCCTCCGTGCTCCCCTGGCCTCACTGAGCTGCTCTTAGTGCTCCCCATGTCTAGCAGGTGCTGCCCAGCCTCTCCATTTGCTCACTGATGCACCGTAGCGACGCGCCCGAGCACCACCGAACACCATCGCCGCCAAAGCTCGTCGCCGGCATGAGTTCCGGCGACCCCACGACCTCCCACTCGGTCCTCTGGATGCGCGGGAGCAAGGGCCATCCCCTGGTGCCCTCAGCGCGCCAAACTGACGCCTCTAGCGCAAGTCCGGCGTGCCCCGCCGTGTTCTGTGGTCGCCGTCGGCTGGTCTCCGGCGTGCTGACGTGGCGTCGTCGTTAGGGGCTAATGACCCTGCTAACTAACCCTGTGACACTGACAGCGGGCCCCGTAGCGGGTCAAAGCCCGAGTCAACGCGGGATTAGCCCCTGTGTCACTGACGTGTGGACCCCACACGTCAGGTTTGACCCGAGCCGGCCCCTGTTGACTTGCTGACGTCATGCCAACGTCATGCTGACGCAGTAATGTTTTCTGGATTTAATTTAATTCTGAAATTCCAGAAAATGAATATAAACTTCTAAAATTCATAGAAAATTAACCGTAACTCCAAATTAAATAATTTATATATGAAAAATTATCAGAAAAATTCAAGGAATCCATCTGTACCATTTTCATGCATGTTAGAACAACTTATAGCTGCTGTTTAGCACAAATCAAATAAAGGGCATTTAAATAATCACATATGGAGTTTGAATTTGAATCTTGTATTCAAACCAACTTCATTTAATCTGTTGCTAGTTGCATTGGCTCAAAACACATTCATTTTGCCATGTCATGATCATGCATCATATTGTGCATTGCATTGATTGTGTTCCCTTCTGTGTTGCCGGTATTTGTCCCCTCTCGATAGACGTGATACCGATGATGTGATCGTTGACACTGATGAAGACTCAATGTTATCTTCAAAAGTGCCAGGCAAGCAAAACCCCCTTGTTCATTCCGATACAATCCTACTCTCTCGCTCCTGCTCTCTTTTACTGCATTAGGACAACACCGATTCATCTGTTACTTGCTGCGGTAGCTGAACCCCTTTGTCCTTTGCATGACCTGTCATTGCCACAGTAAATAGATGAAACCCACTAGCATGAGTAGGAGTTGTTTGAGCCCTGATGTGCCTACTCATTCATGTTTGTTTGTCATGCCTGCTATTGCTTAGAGTTGAGTCAGGTCTGATTCATCGGGGATGAATCAGAGGCGTGTGAACCTGTCCTACTGTGTGTGAGCTAAGTGTGTGAACACGATTTGGTAAAGGTAGCGGTGAGAGGCCATGTAGGAGTACATGGTGGGTTGTCTCATTGCAGCCGTCCTCAGGAACTGAGTTCTGTGTTTGTGATCCATGATTCAGCTACTACCACGCATTGGGCCCGAAACCAATGGACCCTCTCGGCTTCTTGATCACCCTTGTCCTCTGTCCAGGAGTTGCAAGTAGTTTCTGGTGTTTGTAGTATGCTGGAGGCCGTGGGCAGCGCTGACCGTAGGGGTGGGCTGTGATGCGGTAGGCACGTGGCACGGTGTACCGGGCGCCCGTTTGGTGTCTCGGGAACCCTGTTCACATCGTTTGGGGCTGTGAGCGAAACTCCGGCCGGATCTCCTCATGGATGGAACCCGAATAGGCGATAAACCTGGACTAGAGACTTAGGTGATTAGGTAGGTCGTGGCCGACACCCACGTTGGGCTTCCGCTTGAAGGTTGCCGAGTACATGTCGTGTAAACGGCGGTAAGTGGTGAGAGCGTGTGTGAAGAAGTACACCCCTGCAGGGTTAACCTAATCTATTCGAATAGCCGTGTCCGCGGAAAAGGACTTCTGGGTTGCTTATATCAGTTCATAGACAAGTGAAAGTGGATACTCTAAAATACGCAAGATAAGCGTGAGTGCTATGGATGGCGTTCTCGTAGGGAGACGGGAGCGGATCCATAGTGGTGTATTGATATGGTGAATATGTGGACTCGTGTGCGCCACCTCAAAAAAGTTACTCGCAGTCGTAGTTCAGGATAGCCACCGAGTCAAAGCTGGCTTGCTGCAGTTAAACCCCACCATCCCTTTGTTGATAATGATGCATATGTAGATAGTTCTGATGTAAGTCTTGCTGGGTACATTTGTACTCACGTTTGCCTATTTTATGTTTTTGCAGAGAGACTTCAGTCTCACTAGTATTTCCGCGTGGTCTTCGACGTTTAGCTTGTTACCTCAGCTACGATCTTGTGCCTCGGCAGGATTTGGTAGATAGTCAGGCTTCTCAGCCTTTTTCATTTATAGATGTCTGTACTCAGACATGATAGCTTCCGCTTGTGCTTGATTTGTATGCTCTGAATGTTGGGTCATGAGACCCATGTTTGTAATATCTCGCTCCTCGGAGCCTATTGAATAGATTACTTGAGTCATAGAGTCATGTTGTGATGCCATGTTGTATTTGCACATATCGAGCATATTGTGTGTATGTTATTGAAATGCTTGGTATGTGTGGGATCTGACCATCTAGTTGTTTATCTTTAGTAGCCTCTCTTACGGGGAAATGTCTCCTAGTGTTTCCACCGAGCCATGGTAGCTTGCTACTGCTCCGGAACACTTAGGCTGGCCGGCATGTGTCCTTCTTCGTTCCTGTGTCTGTCCCTTCGGGGAAATGTCACGCGGTGAATACCGGAGTCCTGTTAGCCCGCTACAGCCCGGTTCACCGGAGTCCTGCTAGCCCAGTGCTACAGCCTGGATTCACTCGCTGATGACCGACACGTTCGATGCTGGGTCATGGATGCCTGTCCCTGTAAGTCTGTGCCGCTTTGGGTTTACGACTAGCCATGTCAGCCCGGGCTCCTTATCATATGGATGCTAGCGACACTGTCATATACGTGTGCCAAAAGGCGCAAACGGTCCCGGGCAAAGGTAAGGCGACACCCGTGGGAATACCGTGCGTGAGGCCGCAAAGTGATATGAGGTGTTACATGCTAGATCGATGTGGCATTGAGTCGGGGTCCTGACAGCGTTGGTATCAGAGCTTGACTGCCTGTAGGATTACCAAGCCAAACTGGTCGAAGTTGAGTTTAGAAATTCTTTAGTTATATAAGGGAATTGATTGTGGGATGGAACGTAAGGCTCTTTTTACTCCTTATACCTCATGCCCTTCTGATCTGAGTCATCTTATCTTTCCTGCGGGGATTAAGAACTAGGCTATCTCTTCTTTCTATTAGGATCACGTGTTACTAATCAGTAGACTTATAAGATTGTTGGATTTAAGTCTCAGTTCAGTTCCTACTACTTCCGTATGTTAATTGTTGATCTCGGAACCTTGATATTGTGCTTCTGAGTGGTTATGCCACCATTTTTGTGATTGTCTCAAATCTTTTTGAGCAATTATAGCCGTTATGCTGTCCGAGTCATCCCAGGTTTCTAAATAGTCCGATGCATTTGCAAATCCCTTCCTTCTGTTTCCGATGTTCCCATGGGCCAGATTAACCACACTAATCGGTGTGTTGAGGTAATTATTGCCTCGACATATATGTTGGAATTATTATTATGACCCTAAGTGCTTAGGGGATCATCTAGTGGTCTAGCCATGATTTGTGTCCTAGTGTGAAGATTCTGGCCTTTATTCTCGGAAGCATCCCGTGATGCTACTTAGTAGTAGGTATTCTACTCCTGGGTTCTGAACCCGAGATTCACTCTACCTACTTCATGTTGATAGTAATTGCTAGTGCCTTTAGGATATTAGTAACCTTTGCGATAGTCCTTGAAGTCCGTGGTATCTTCTTCTTCCAAATACCATGAACTACTTATGGCAGATGTTTATTGGATCAAAAAAAATCACAATTAGAGTACTCTTGAGGAGTTCTCCATTCATAAATCGTGACTCTGCCAGTTCTACCTTTCTGCATGGGTTATCCGGAAGAAATATGTTGAACTTGGTTCGACATACTAATCTATGCATCCACAACTCAGAAAGTTATATGTTCCTTTGAGTTGTTCTCTTTAGTTGCATTCTGACCCTCGTCTATCAATTGATAGTCAAGAGTATGCGTGCGTTCGTTCATCGATGCCTATGACTCTTGTGGTCTGTCAAGCCATTCTATTCCGGAATGACTAGGAGAAACAAACTCCAGTACCTCTTCCATATCTAGGATTGGGTCAAAGTAGTTGTATTCCGCAGATCAAATGCCAATCCAGCTTTTGGTTCTGCTCTACCTTGGAGTATTACATATTTTATATCGAGATTGTTATAGGAATTGCACACCATCCCATGAACTCTTGGTACAGTGATACTTCTTGCCATCACTGTTCATTCCTCGGCCCTCGTGTTGATGCAACCGGAATACCGACAAATGAATTGTGATGTGTGAAATCAATACTGCTAGCAACTCTGTTGCTTGGTAGTTAAAGGATAATAATTTCATTCTTAGTATGTTGGTTTTCGAATCATCCTTCTAAGACTGATCGTGCTACCTAGTCCTTATTTCGGTGCACCCTTCGATTGATGAGTTAGGATCTTGTCAAGTCCTCACTCATTTGATCATATCGTCTTGCCCTCAAAAGCAAGATTGTTCTCGAGCTTAGTAACATACCGGTGGTTCGTGACTTTCCAAATATCTTCTTGGAGGTGTTACCGGGTTGTCACCTGACCGCTATGTTGAGTTCGTGATCAAGTTGGTTTCTTGTGAACCACCTTCTCTCCAAGAATCGGTGTTAGATATCCCTGAGCTAGTTGGTTAAGCTAGACAACAACTTGGAGAGTTGGAAGATAAAAGCTTGTCTGACTTAGTTCGTTCCAAAGGGATATTCTTGTGTAGTGTGTGTTGAAGAAAGATGATATCTTCATCGATTGGTCCTTGTGATCAGTTGCTGGACCTATTGTCTTATCAATCCTTTGATTTGAGTGTGGGCTATCGTCAAATCAAATCAGTACCAACGATGCTCGTAATGTTGTCTTATTCGTGGTTGATCCCTCGAGCATACACCATTATATCTTTTAGGTCTGACCAATGCTATCACTTGTTCACTTAACTATGGAATTCCTTTTAAAAGGAAACCCAGATGAATTGTTGTTGTGCCCATTGACAACATCCTTGTCTTCTCCATAATTTTGCTGAACATTAAGCTAGTGTTGGAAACTTTTGAAAGCATTTGTTCATGCTAGCTCATGAAGCATATGTTTGGATGAAGGTAGTGACTTCCTTTAATTCATGTGCATCTGATGCAAGTTGCCGCCGTGGATTCGAGAAAGTCAATGTTGCTTTCTTTGGAATCATTCCAAATCAGTCATGCACACGTGCGAAGAATGCTGTGGTTTGAAGACTTGCAACCTTCAATCTATATGTATCCCTAGCACACCAAGCCACTGATTGATTTGTTCAAGGAGAAGGAGTTCCTTCATAAGAGCTAATCCGGACTTATGAAAGAACTTCGATACCCTCGTTGATGGTTCCCCCTCCTGAACTCGGTAGTGTTTTATTATAAGACTACCACGTGGTCATGCTTGTCTGGGACAACGTGTTCACATGTTTGTAGCAGAACCAGCTCATGTTTTGGAGCTTGCTATCGTAGTTCATCTCCCGAGAATCCCGCAACGTCATCTCGTCGATTTGTGTTGCAAACTTTCATTTTTCTTCCTAAGACTCGATGAGCCTGGAATATCCTAACACCAACCAGAGCTGAATCTCAGGCAGATATGATGGTTGGAACATTTCCCTAAGAACTATAATATTGGTCTCTCGATAACCGGTAAGGTGGATGTCGTGGCCAACACACCCATCCGGTAGACCTATTATTATAGTATCTTGTTTGAGGAAGTTGGCCACCCCCCCCTAGGGATTTCGTAGGATTTACTCCCTAGTTGCCCCTATGGATTTTTGTGTTCCCGAAGTCCGACCTTTTACTTGATGTTTTAGATATCAAACCATATCTATGAATGGGTTATACTAGCACATCAAGGAGAACATTAGAAGCGGAGTGCTAAATGTCTCTCGGTCGATCATCCAGATTTTATTTGCTTGGCCTCGCTAAGGTGAAATCTGAGAAAGTGTTATCCTCCTTCGCATCTGCATCGTCCATCGCTATTCATCATGGTAGTATGTTGTGTTGTCAGCACCCTTGACGCGGTTGTTGATAAAACCTTGATGATTGTGGAAATGCTCAAGTTCTTGAGAGCACGCACAAGCGCTACGTCTTATCATCGGCACTAGCTGGGATTGCCCCAGATTTCCTCGGTTATGCTATAACCACTCCAACAGTGAATTCACTCTCTATTGTTGGGTTCTTCCCCAGTTACCAGAATCATTCCCAGCATTTGCATTTTGTTCCCAGCTTGCACCGCCAATGTGCCATTCTACCATGGGTCTCTTCCATTTCCGGTGATAAGCAAAATTCATCCATTACGTTGTCTTCAACAAGGTAATCCACATCATCCAAGTTTGAGTATGCCATTCTACCGAACCCCTCTAAATGATCGATTATGATTTGCCTTAAGCTGGTATAAAGAGTTTCAATGATCTCTGAATCAAAGGTAATTCTTTTGCCACTTAAGGGGAGATATCTACGAGTCACGGTTCCGAAGGTGTCTCGTTGTGGTATCATGGCAACTCAACTCCTCGCTACGTTGACAACCGATTACCACCTTCTTAAGTGTGGAATTGTTGTCCACCTAGTGAACCTTCGTCATCCGTTTCTTTCCACCCCTCTTGATGTGTATCTCGTGTCTCAACCCGAGAGATGGTCCTATGTCTCATTCCGTGAGTTGTTCGATCTTCAAGAAGATCGACCCTTCTAGAGTCTCCTTCTTCCCTCCATGTCATGTTGGCAGGATTTCTCAAAACAAGACATCAAGACAATGATGGTGAATGAATCAACGTTCAACTGAAGTGCACCCTGGATCGTGAAGATTGTACTAGTTTGCGTTTCCCCTTCATCCTACCCTACGCTTGAATCTCGAGACGAGATTCTTGTTTAGTGGGGGTGAGTTGTCACATCCCTAGCTTCTGGCATTGCTCTAGCCTAGCTTCATGTGTGCATCATGTCTATATTTTTGAAACTTGAATTGAGGAATATTGGAAGCCTCAAAACCCTAAATAAAAGAGGGGCAAAAACCCTAGAAATCTCATTCATTGCTCCAAAAGGCTCTTCTTAAATGTTTGATAATTTTTGGTAAGGGTTCTGGTCCCAACCAAAATATTGAACATTTTTAAGGATTTATTTTTGGGACTTTGAATTTAAATCATTAGCTATTTGAATTTGAATTATATTCATATAATTAGAATATAATTTCAAATACCCCTGAAATATTTTATGAGCTTTTGGAAAAGTCCATCTAGCCAAATAAAATTATTCAGAGGAGTTTTTGGCATTGTTTGAATTTGTTTAAAATTCAAAACAGTGGCAAAACGAAATTAAATAAAACAAAACAGAAGAAAAAAATAAAAGAGAGAGAGAGAAGGACTTACCTGGCCTCACCCGTGCAGCCCACCAGAACCGGCCCAGCCGGCCCAGCCCGCCACCGCTACTCCCCCCCCTGTCGTCTTCCTCTTGCCAGTGGGAGCAGCTGCGTGCTCGCACGCGCGCGGCCGAGGAGGCCACCTCCTCCCTGCCTGGCTGCCTCCTCCTTCCCTGGTCCCTCCCGCGACGCCACGCAGCCCCGACCCCCTCTCACTTCTCCCTCGCTCTCTGGACCTCCCTCCCCCTCGCTCCTCTGTTTCCCCTCCCGCGACCGAACGGAGCCGCCGCCACCGACGAGAGCCACCGTGGCTACCGGCCACCCCACGGCTCACCGACGCCCCAGGAAGCTCCGCCGGTCCTCCCTCTACCTCCTCAACGAGCCACGAGGCCCCGGACGTGCCACAACACCGCCCTCGATGCCTTCTTCAACCTCGGGACCGCCGGCCATCTTCGTCAAATTCGCCGGCTCCGGACCGTCCCCGACCTCGCCGAGCGTCCCCTCGTCATCGCCGTGAGTCACTGACCCTCTCCCCTAACTCAGCATGCTCCCCTCCGTGCCGTAGCGCCGTTCCCCACGAGCACCGAAGCCACCGTCCGCCATTGCTGCTGCACGCATAGCCTCCGTGCTCCCCTGGCCTCACTGAGCTGCTCTTAGTGCTCCCCATGTCTAGCAGGTGCTGCCCAGCCTCTCCATTTGCTCACTGATGCACCGTAGCGACGCGCCCGAGCACCACCGAACACCATCGCCGCCAAAGCTCGTCGCCGGCATGAGTTCCGGCGACCCCACGACCTCCCACTCGGTCCTCTGGATGCGCGGGAGCAAGGGCCATCCCCTGGTGCCCTCAGCGCGCCAAACTGACGCCTCTAGCGCAAGTCCGGCGTGCCCCGCCGTGTTCTGTGGTCGCCGTCGGCTGGTCTCCGGCGTGCTGACGTGGCGTCGTCGTTAGGGGCTAATGACCCTGCTAACTAACCCTGTGACACTGACAGCGGGCCCCGTAGCGGGTCAAAGCCCGAGTCAACGCGGGATTAGCCCCTGTGTCACTGACGTGTGGACCCCACACGTCAGGTTTGACCCGAGCCGGCCCCTGTTGACTTGCTGACGTCATGCCAACGTCATGCTGACGCAGTAATGTTTTCTGGATTTAATTTAATTCTGAAATTCCAGAAAATGAATATAAACTTCTAAAATTCATAGAAAATTAACCGTAACTCCAAATTAAATAATTTATATATGAAAAATTATCAGAAAAATTCAAGGAATCCATCTGTACCATTTTCATGCATGTTAGAACAACTTATAGCTGCTGTTTAGCACAAATCAAATAAAGGGCATTTAAATAATCACATATGGAGTTTGAATTTGAATCTTGTATTCAAACCAACTTCATTTAATCTGTTGCTAGTTGCATTGGCTCAAAACACATTCATTTTGCCATGTCATGATCATGCATCATATTGTGCATTGCATTGATTGTGTTCCCTTCTGTGTTGCCGGTATTTGTCCCCTCTCGATAGACGTGATACCGATGATGTGATCGTTGACACTGATGAAGACTCAATGTTATCTTCAAAAGTGCCAGGCAAGCAAAACCCCCTTGTTCATTCCGATACAATCCTACTCTCTCGCTCCTGCTCTCTTTTACTGCATTAGGACAACACCGATTCATCTGTTACTTGCTGCGGTAGCTGAACCCCTTTGTCCTTTGCATGACCTGTCATTGCCACAGTAAATAGATGAAACCCACTAGCATGAGTAGGAGTTGTTTGAGCCCTGATGTGCCTACTCATTCATGTTTGTTTGTCATGCCTGCTATTGCTTAGAGTTGAGTCAGGTCTGATTCATCGGGGATGAATCAGAGGCGTGTGAACCTGTCCTACTGTGTGTGAGCTAAGTGTGTGAACACGATTTGGTAAAGGTAGCGGTGAGAGGCCATGTAGGAGTACATGGTGGGTTGTCTCATTGCAGCCGTCCTCAGGAACTGAGTTCTGTGTTTGTGATCCATGATTCAGCTACTACCACGCATTGGGCCCGAAACCAATGGACCCTCTCGGCTTCTTGATCACCCTTGTCCTCTGTCCAGGAGTTGCAAGTAGTTTCTGGTGTTTGTAGTATGCTGGAGGCCGTGGGCAGCGCTGACCGTAGGGGTGGGCTGTGATGCGGTAGGCACGTGGCACGGTGTACCGGGCGCCCGTTTGGTGTCTCGGGAACCCTGTTCACATCGTTTGGGGCTGTGAGCGAAACTCCGGCCGGATCTCCTCATGGATGGAACCCGAATAGGCGATAAACCTGGACTAGAGACTTAGGTGATTAGGTAGGTCGTGGCCGACACCCACGTTGGGCTTCCGCTTGAAGGTTGCCGAGTACATGTCGTGTAAACGGCGGTAAGTGGTGAGAGCGTGTGTGAAGAAGTACACCCCTGCAGGGTTAACCTAATCTATTCGAATAGCCGTGTCCGCGGAAAAGGACTTCTGGGTTGCTTATATCAGTTCATAGACAAGTGAAAGTGGATACTCTAAAATACGCAAGATAAGCGTGAGTGCTATGGATGGCGTTCTCGTAGGGAGACGGGAGCGGATCCATAGTGGTGTATTGATATGGTGAATATGTGGACTCGTGTGCGCCACCTCAAAAAAGTTACTCGCAGTCGTAGTTCAGGATAGCCACCGAGTCAAAGCTGGCTTGCTGCAGTTAAACCCCACCATCCCTTTGTTGATAATGATGCATATGTAGATAGTTCTGATGTAAGTCTTGCTGGGTACATTTGTACTCACGTTTGCCTATTTTATGTTTTTGCAGAGAGACTTCAGTCTCACTAGTATTTCCGCGTGGTCTTCGACGTTTAGCTTGTTACCTCAGCTACGATCTTGTGCCTCGGCAGGATTTGGTAGATAGTCAGGCTTCTCAGCCTTTTTCATTTATAGATGTCTGTACTCAGACATGATAGCTTCCGCTTGTGCTTGATTTGTATGCTCTGAATGTTGGGTCATGAGACCCATGTTTGTAATATCTCGCTCCTCGGAGCCTATTGAATAGATTACTTGAGTCATAGAGTCATGTTGTGATGCCATGTTGTATTTGCACATATCGAGCATATTGTGTGTATGTTATTGAAATGCTTGGTATGTGTGGGATCTGACCATCTAGTTGTTTATCTTTAGTAGCCTCTCTTACGGGGAAATGTCTCCTAGTGTTTCCACCGAGCCATGGTAGCTTGCTACTGCTCCGGAACACTTAGGCTGGCCGGCATGTGTCCTTCTTCGTTCCTGTGTCTGTCCCTTCGGGGAAATGTCACGCGGTGAATACCGGAGTCCTGTTAGCCCGCTACAGCCCGGTTCACCGGAGTCCTGCTAGCCCAGTGCTACAGCCTGGATTCACTCGCTGATGACCGACACGTTCGATGCTGGGTCATGGATGCCTGTCCCTGTAAGTCTGTGCCGCTTTGGGTTTACGACTAGCCATGTCAGCCCGGGCTCCTTATCATATGGATGCTAGCAACACTGTCATATACGTGTGCCAAAAGGCGCAAACGGTCCCGGGCAAAGGTAAGGCGACACCCGTGGGAATACCGTGCGTGAGGCCGCAAAGTGATATGAGGTGTTACATGCTAGATCGATGTGGCATTGAGTCGGGGTCTTGACACATGGCATCCCGGAAGCTACGACACTACTTTCAAGAGTGTTCGATTACGGTGGCCTCCGAAGTACCACTCAATGACATAATAAATAACCGCGACGCTACGGGTCGGATTGCTAAATGGGCTATCGAGCTCCTTCCGTTCGACATAACATACAAATCACGGCGGGCCATCAAGTCGCAAGTACTGACCGACTTTGTCGCCGAATGGACAGAAGCCAAACTCCCTAAAGAGTAGGCGCATACTCTAACTGGATCATGCACTTCGATGGCTCTAAAATGTTGGACGGATTGGGAGCAGGTGTAGTCCTGACGTCTCCCACTGGAGACACGGTCCAGTATGTCCTCCAAATATTTTACACAGACTCCAACAATGCAGCCGAATACGAGGCTCTGTTGCACGGTCTTCGGATGGCAGTCTCTATGGGCATCCAACGCCTAGAAGTGCGCGGGGATTCAAACCTCGCAATATCACAAATAAACGGAGACTTTGATGCCAAGGATCCAAAAATGGCGGCCTACCACAATGCCGTCCTCAAGATGTCAGCTCGGTTCGAGGGGCTCGAATTCCACCATGTGGCTCAAGAAAACAATCAAGCGGCGGGCGTTCTCGCTTACATCGGCGCTAAACGCGACCCTGTCCCACCTAACATATTCCTGGAAAGGCTGTTCAAGCCGTCCGTAGTGTGGGAAGGGGAGTCCGGCAATGCTAGCACAGATCCGAACACACCCCCAGATTCCGAACTACCAAACATAATAGAAGGATCCACCACCGAAATAACATCTTCGGCCCACGAAATCATGGCTGTAATCGCCCCGTGGACTGAGCCTTTCTTGGCCTACTTCAATAGGCAGGAGCTCCCCGAAGACCAAAATGAAGCACGTTGCATCGTTCGACGCTCTAAAGCTTACAAAGTCCATGAAGGGGAACTCTACAAGAAAAGCGTGACCGAAGTGCTCCAAAGGTGCATCTCCTAAGAGGAAGGGCGGCAGCTCTTGGATGAAATCCATGCCGGACTGGGCAGACACCATGCCGCGGCTCGAGCGCTAGTCGGCAAGGCCTTTCGTACAGGCTTCTATTGGCCGACGGCCCGAGCAGATGCACAGGACCTTGTCCAACACTGCATCGGTTGCCAGCTCTTTGCCAATCAGAGTCATATGCCCCTACCGCTCTCCAAAAAATCCCCATAACTTGGCCCTTCGCAGTCTGGGGATTGGATATGGTCGGACCTCTTAAAGGGGGAAGCCATAAGAAAAAAATACTTATTGGTCATGGTGGACAAGTTCACCAAATGGATAGAAGCCAAACCAATCAAAATGGCCAAATCCGGACCAGTAATATACTTTATATCCGGGGTCGTACACCGATACGGTGTCCCCCATAGCATCATCACTGATAATGGCTCAAATTTCACAACCGATGAAGTGAAAACTTGGTGCGGCAAAATGGGCATTAAGCTTGCCTACGCTTCCGTCTACCATCCCCAAACAAACAGCCAGGTTGAACGGGCAAACGGTCTCATCATGAGCGGCATCAAACCCAGACTAGTGCGATCCTTGATAGAGTCGGATACGCACTGGATCGAAGAGCTCGACTCCATACTCTGGGGGCTACGGACCACGCCGAATCGCACTACCGGATATACACCATTTTTTATGGTGTACGGCGTGGAAGCAGTACTACCCTGCGACATAATACATGATTCGCCATGCGTACACATGTACGAAGAGAAGGAAGCCGAGTTAGATTGGCAGGATAACTTGGATGCCCTGGAGGAGGAGCGTGACATCGCAAAAGCCTGCTCCGCATTTTATCAGCAGCAGGCTCGACGATATCAAAGCAGAGAAGTGCGGGCCAAAACTTATAATATTGACGAGCTCGTTCTACGCCTACCAGAGAAGAAGAAGGACAAGCTCAAACCCAAGTGGGAAGGTCCCTTCGTCATTGACAATGTTCTCACCGGAGGATCGTACCGCTTACGTAATGCATCCGATAACAGACTTGAGCTGAACCCATGGAACACGGCCAGACTCCAGAGATTCTATGCCTAGCGCCGAACTCAGTGTTCGTCTCCTTACCCCCTCCTTTTTAATTATGCTCCATCCCTTTTCCTTTCTCGACCTTTTTCCTCTTCACACAAAGTATTTAATATAGTGCGGACTCCCGGATCACTCCGGCCGCACTATGTGTGTAAACAATACCTAGGGGCTTCCTATACGGAAGCCAAAAATAATTACTCTAATGGCTTTTCGCCCATCACATATGCATTTGTTCTTCCATATGTGCCTTTTCTTCACCATTATATGCATCGATATGACTTAAGATGTGGCCAAGCTGGGTTGCCTGGCTCTTGTGTTTATGCCCTACGTTCCCGTTAATTCGGCTAGGGCATAAGGGGAGCACCTCTGCGATTGTTACTGCCGGTTCAGCCGGATGTGTACCTCAGACTGGGTGAAGCCGAAAGCTAGCGTCCTTAAGAGAATATTCGGTCGGTGAACAAAAGATGTATTCATTTATTACAACATAAATCCCCAGAAGTTTTGTATCATGCGCCCTTGTTCGCAGTCCGGACATGTGCATCGCCGCATGCGTACCGAGGGAAAGGATCCCTAACGGAACTATTCTCCCTGGAAGATGTTTCTTACTATCGATGTAATATAACATAACTAGTTGGGTACTTGTCTGTTCAAGCACTAATGACCCCTACGCCTGGTTTCTACGCATATCCCGGTTCTGTATAACCGAGTAAGTATTCGGATACACCCCGGACTGTAGGATCCGGGGGCTGAAGCGAAAAGGTCCACCATGACAAATGATTTTAATCCGGCTAGGGGCTACTTATGTCCATTGAATTACATAGTCACTTGGACTGACTATATTCCTCCTCTATACCATCCAATAGGCTATCTAGCTTACAATCCTGTTGAGAATACTTTGCGTCTAACGCTACCTGGTCATATACCAGACTCATGGGAATTTCTTGCCCATCGGGCCTCATCGGTCCTACTTCGGCCATATGGTTCAGGTCTAGCTTGGTGTAGCACGTCTTCACCATAGCCCAGGCTTCTCTTGCACCTTGTCGGCAAGCTCATAGCTTCCACAATCGGAAGCGCCACCATGCTCTTTGAAGCATATCCACAAGCTCCCCCATGCCATTCGGCAGGAAGCTTGATGGCCACAAGGCCTGAGCAACACCCTGCATCACCTGCCGAGCTCGCTCACGCAGTTGTGAGAGGTCTTGCAGTAAATCACTTGCAGATGAGGGCATCTCCTCCTTAGGACGACCCGTTAACATTCCTACAAGCAAAATTCTTTCAATATACTTCCTCGCCGAACTATAATACAGTTTGTCTAGGCACTTACCATAAATGCCGCATCGAAGCCTTTTGTTCTCCTTCACGGAGTCCGCCAGCGGAGTGCGGACGTCCTTTAATTCCATGTCCAACCGGACATTGGCATCCTGAAGATTGTTCTTCTCCTGCCTAATTTGCGTAAGAATGCGCTCGCCAGCCTTTAGCTGCCTTTTGAGATGCGAGTCGTCATCTCTTACGCCCTCCGGATTCACCCCGGGATTGTCTGCAAAATTCTCTGTTAGACTTGTTATACCAGCCATTTATTAACTGGTGCATCTTCGTACAATTGAGACAAATGTTACCAGATGAGGCCTTCTGGGATTCCTCTAACTTGGCAATTGTGGCCCTCAGCTGGGCCTTGCACTCCTCTAGTTCCCGAGACAATTGCTCATTCTTATCTACAAGGACTTGTGCATAAATGGATCCTTAAAACAGTTGTTCCAACCATTTCAAGTCTCAGGGGCTACTGCTATACATGCTTATCAAATTTTCTTACCCGTATATCTTTGGTATACTGGTCTGTCACTCGGGCAAGCCCGTCTTGAGCATCTCGGATGCATGCATCTCCCGAATTGAAAGCATTAAATGCCTCTTCGGAAAAGATGTTGTTCCGAAATACGGCCCGTCGGCGCCGGTGATTCATGGCGCTCTCTACTTTGGAATTCTTGGCAGAGAGCATATCCGCGTCCTCTGTCGGAGAACTATGCAGCCCCGGCCCCACACCCGCCTCCGCTCTCGAAGTCGGTTCTGTAATCCGGCTGGTGGAGGCGTGATTGGCAGGATCCCCGGATATAGTCCGGATACTCCTCTTCCTGACCGGGGCAAAGAGGGCGCTGTTATACTTCAAATACGATAATCATAGGACAGGTTTTTTGCCTTACCTCTGTAACGACATGTCGACCCTAAGTGCCTTCCTCTTGAGCCTGCCCGATCCGGACGCCTGGCGAGTCCCTAGGGGCTCGGCCCCGCGCTCCGATCGTCGTCTTTGCAAAAACACGACACATCAAGGGTAAGGCATGACATCTGAAAGGGGTCCTCTTCGGAGGATAGGGTTTTCGGCTTGGCTTACACGCGACATAGGTAGCAGTCCGGGATAGTCGGCAATAATGGCCACTGAGGCGCTGATACGTCTCCAACGTATCTATAATTTTTGATTGTTCCATGCTATTATATTACCCCTTTTGGATGTTTATGGGCTCTATTTACACATTTATATCATTTTCGGGACTAACCTACTAACCGGAGGCCCAGCCCATATTGCTGTTTTTTTTCCTATTTCAGTATTTCGAAGAAAAGGAATATCAAACGGAGTCCAAACGGAATGAAACCTTCGGGAGCGTGATTTTTGGAACGAACGTGATCCGGAGAGCTTGGAGTGCAAGTCAAGAATCTTCCGAGGAATCCACGAGACAGGAGGCCGCGCCCCCCTGTAGGGCGCGCCCCCTATCTTGTGGGCCCCTCGGGTGGCCACCGACATACTTCTTTCTCAAATATATACCTACGTACCCTGAAAACATCGAGGGGCACCACGAAACACAATTTCCACCGCCGTAACCTTCTGTATCCGCGAGATCCCATCTTGGAGCCTTTGCCGACACTCTACCGGAGGGGTGATCGACCAGGGAGAGCTTCTACATCAACATCCTTGCCCCTCCGATGAGTTGTGAGTAGTTTACCACAGACCTACGGGTCCATAGCTATTAGCTAGATGGCTTCTTCTCTCTTTTTGGATCTCAATACAATGTTCTCCCCCTCTCTTGTGAAGATCTATTCGATGTAAACTCTTTTTGCGGTGTGTTTGTCGAGATCCGATGAATTGTGGGTTTATCATCAAGTTTATCTATGAATAATATTTGAATTTTCTCTGAATTCTTTTATGTATGATTGAGTTATCTTTGGAAGTCTCTTCAAATTATCAGTTTGGTTTGTCCTACTAGATTGGTCTTTCTTGCCAAGGGAGAAGTGCTTAGCTTTGGGTTCAATCTTGCGGTGTCCTTACCCAGTGACAGAAAGGGTTGCAAGGCACGTATTGTATTGTTGCCATCGAGGATAACAAGATGGGGTTTACATCATATTGCATGAGTTTATCCCTCTACATCATGTCATCTTGCTTAATGCGTTGCTCTGTTCTTATGAACTTAATACTCTAGATGCAGACAGGAGTCGGTCGATGTGTGGAGTAATAGTAGTAGATGTAGGCAGGAGTCGGTCTACTTGTTATGGACGTGATGCCTATATACATGATCATGCCTAGATAATCTCATAACTATGCGCTTTTCTATCAATTGCTCGATAGTAATTTGTTCACCCACCATAATACTTATGCTATCTTGAGAGAAGCCTCTAGTGAAACCTATGGCCCCCAGGTCTATCTCTTATCATATTTGCTTTCAATCTACCTTTATTTGCATCTTTACTTTTTGCATCTATATTATAAAATACCAAAAATATATTTATCTTATCATACTATCTTTATTAGATCTCACTTTCGCAAGTGGCCGTGAAGGGATTGACAACCCCTTTATTGCGTTGGTTGCGAGTTCTCAGTTTGTTTGCGTAGGTGCGTGGGACTTTTGAGGAGCCTCCTACTGGATTGATACCTTGGTTCTCAAAACTGAGGGAAATACTTACGCTACACTTTGCTGCATCACCCTCTCCTCTTCAAGGAAAACCAACGCAAGCTCAAGACGTAGCAAGAAGGATTTCTGGCGCCGTTGCTGGGGAGGTCTTCGCTCAAGTCAAGACATACCAAGTACCCATTGCAAACCCATCTCCCTCACATTTACATTATTTGCCATTTGCCTCTCGTTTTCCTCTCCCCCACTTCACATTTGCTGTTTTATTCGCCCTCTCTTTCCCAATCTCCTCCTCTCTTTTTCGCTTGCCATTTTTCTGTTTGCTTGTGTGTTGGATTACTTGTTGACATGGCACAAGATAATACCAAATTGTGTGACTTCTCAAATACCAATAATAATGATTTCCTTAGTACTCCGATTGCTCCTCTTAATGATGTTGAGTCTTGTGAAATCAATACCGCTTTGCTGAATCTTGTTATGAAAGATCAATTTGCCGACCTTCCTAGTGAAGATGCCGCTACTCATCTAAACAATTTTGTTGATTTGTGTGATATGCAAAAGAAGAAAGATACGGGTAACAATATTGTCAAATTGAAGTTATTTCCGTTTTCACTTAGAGATCATGCTAAAGTTTGGTTTCCGTCTTTGCCTAAAAATAGTATTGATTCTTGGAACAAGTGCAAAGATGCTTTTATCTCTAAGTATTTTCCTCCCGCTAAGATCATCACTTTTAGGAACGATATTATGAATTTTAAACAACTTGATCATGTGCATGTTGCGCAATCTTGGGAAAGAATGAAATTGATGCTTCAAAATTGCCCTACTCTTGGTTTGAATTTATGGACGATCATACAAAATTTTTATGCTGGTTTGAACTTTGCTTCTAGAAATCTCTTAGATTCGGCCGCGGGAGGCACGTTTATGGAAATTACGTTAGGAGATGCTACAAAATTGCTTGATAATATTATGGCTAATTATTCTCAATGGCACACCGAAAGATCTTCTAGTAAAAAAGTGCATGCTATGGAAGAAATCAATGTGTTGAGTGGAAAGATGGATGAACTTATGAAGATGTTTGCTACTAAAAATACTCCTCTTGATCCCAATGATATGCCTTTGTCTTCCTTGATTGAGTATAATAATGAATCTATGGATGTGAATTTTGTTGGTAGGAATAGTTTTGGAAATAATGCTTATAGAGGAAATTTTAATGCTAGACCGTTCCCCAGTAATCCCTCTAATAATTATGGAAATTCCTACAACAATTCTTATGGTAATTTTAATAAGATGCCCTCTGATTTTGAGAATAGTGTGAAAGAATTTATGATTTCTCAAAAGTATTTTAATGCTTTGCTTGAAGAAAAATTGCTCAAAGTTGATGATTTGGCTAGGAATGTTGATAGACTTTCGCTTGATGTTGATTCTCTTAAAATTAGATCTTCTCCTCCTAAGCATGATATCAATGAGTCTCTCAAAGTAATGAGAATTTCCATTGACGAGTGCAAGGAAAGAATCGCTAGATTGCGTGAGCTTTATAAAAGCGTGTTCTTCTAGTTTCCGTGAAAATAATGATGAGGATCTTAAAGTTATTGATGCATCTCTGATTAGATCTATGTTTTGCAATATAAATTTTGATGATTATGGGAGTGATGATGAATCAACTTTGCCTAGAAGGCGTCCCAAAAATTCGGAGTCTTTAGATCTTAATGTTAAATTTGGTAAAAGTGAGAGAGTCTTCAACCTCTAATAATATTGAACCTACTATTTTGGATTTCAAGGAATTTGATTATGATAATTGTTCTTTAAAAGGTTGTATTTCCTTGTTGCAATCCGTTGTTAATTCTCCTCATGCTTATAATCAAAACAAAGCTTTTACGAAACATATTGTTGATGCCTTAATGCAATCTTATGATGAAAAACTTAACTTGGAAGTTTCTATACCTAGAAAACTTAATGATGAGTGGGAACCTACTATGAAGATTAGAATTAAATATTATGAGTGTTTTGCTTTGTGTGATTTGGGTGCTAGTGTTTCCACGATTCCGAAAACTTTATGTGATATTCTAGGTTTCCATGATCTTGATGATTGCTCTTTAAATTTGCACCTTGCGGATTCCACCATTAAAAAGCCTATAGGAAGGATCAATGATGTTCTTATTGTTGCAAATAGAAATTTGGTGCCCGTAGATTTTATCGTTCTTGATATAGATTGCAATCTTTCTTGCCCTATTATTCTTGGTAGACCTTTCCTTAGAACGATTGGTGCGATTATTGATATGAAGGAAGGGAATATTAGACTCCAATTTCTATTAAAGAAAGGCATGGAGCACTTTACAAGAAAGAAAGTCAAATTACCTTATGAATCTATCATGTGTGCTACTTATGAATTTAGTGCCAAAGATGGCACTCGTTAGATCTATCTTTGTTTTTATGCCTAGCTAGGGGCGTTAAACGAGAGCGCTAGTTGGGAGGCAACCCAATTTTTCTTTATGTTTTTTGTTTTTGCTCCTGTTTAGTAATAAATCTTGCATATACCTTCTGGTTAGATGTGTTTTATCTCTTAATTAGTGTTTGTGCCAAGTAGAACCTATAGGATAACCTACGATGATAGTTGATTTGATTCTGCTGAAAACAGAAACTTTACGCGCACGAATATAATTTTGTTAAATCACAGGAACATGATTTTGCAATGAATTATTTTGCTTCTGTTCAATAAGCAAATTTTCCAGGACTTCCTATTTTGGTAGGATTTTTAGAGTTCCAGAAGTTTGCGTTAGTTACAGATTGCTACAGACTATTCTGTTTTTGACAGATTCTGTTTTCGTGTGTTGTTTGCTTATTTCAATGCATCTATGGCTAGTAATTCAGTCTATGAACCATAAAGAAGTTGGAATAAAGTAGGTTTAACACCAAAATAAATAAATAAAGAGTTAATTGCAGTACATTATGTGGTGGTTTTGTTTTCTTTCACTAACGGAGCTTATAAGATTTCCTGTTGAGTTTTGTGTTGTGAAGTTTTCAAGTTTCGGGTAAAGCTTTTATGGACTATGGAATAAGGAGTGGCAAGAGCCTAAGCTTGGGGATTCCCATGGCACCCCAAGATATTCAAGAATAGCCAAAAGCCTAAGCTTGGGGATGCCCCGGGAAGGCATCCCCTCTTTCGTCTTCATTCATTGGTAACTTTACTTGGAGCTATATTTTTATTCGCCACATGATATGTGTTTTGCTTGGAGCGTCGTGTATTATATTAGTATTTGATTTTTAGTTTACCACAATCATCCTTGCTGTACACACCTTTTGGGAGAAGCCTATTTGATTAGAATTTTCTAGAATACTCTATGTGCTTCACTTATATCTTTTGAGCTTGATAGCTTTTGCTCTAGTGCTTCACTTATATCTTTTAGAGCACGGTGGTGTATTAATTTTGAAGAAATTGCTAGTCTCTCATGCTTCACTTATATTATTTTGAGAGTCTTTTAGAACAGCATGGTATTTTCTATGATCATAAAGTTGGTCCTAGAATGATGAGCATCCAAGTTGCTTATAATAAAAACTATCATAGAAAGTGAATTGGATGCTATGATCAATTTGATGCTTGATAATTGTTTTGAGATATGGAGGTAGTGATATTAAAGTCATGCTAGTTGGGTGATTATGAATTTAAAGAATGCTTGTGTTGAAGCTTGTGATTCCCGTAGCATGCATGTATGCTGAACTGCTTTGTGATGAAGTTGGAGAACAATTTTATTTATTGATTGTCTTCCTTATGAGTGGCGGCCGGGGACGAGCGATGGAATTTTCCTACCAATCTATCTCCCTAGGAGCATGCACGTAGTACTCTGGTTTTTGATGACTTCTAAATTTTTGCAACAAGTATATGAGTTCTTTTGATTAATGTTGAGTCCATGGATATTACGCACTCTTTCACCCTTCCACCATTGCTAGCCTCTCTTGTATCGTGCAACTTTCGCCGGTACCATACACCCACCATACTCCTTCCTCAAAACAGCCACCATACCTACCTATTATGGCATTTCCATAGCCATTCCGAGATATATTGCCATGCAACTTTCCACCGTTCCGTTCATATGACATGCATTACTTTTGTCATATTGCTTCTTGCATGATCATGTAGTTGACATTGTATTTGTGGCAAGGCCACCTTCATAATTTTCATACATGTCGCTCTTGATTCATTGCATATCCCGGTACATCGCCAGAGGCATTCATATAGAGTCATACCATAAGCTTCAACACAAGTATTCTTTAAATTCACAACTACTCAACTAGCATGACTCTAATATCACCACCTTAATATCTCAAAACAATTATCAAGCATCAAACTTATCTTAGTATTCAACGCACTCAAAAGAAAGTTTGACATATGTTGAATACCAAGTATATTAATATTAAGAAAATTACCATGCGATTAACGACTCTCAAAATAATCTAAGTGAAGCATGTGAGATCAATAGTTTCTATAAAACAAATCCACCAACGTGCTCTAAAAGATATAAGTGAAGTACTAGAGGAAATGACAAACTACTCCGAAAGATATAAGTGAAGATCAATGAGTAATCGAATAATTATGCAACTATGTGAAGACTCTCCCATTTAATAATTTCAGATCTTGATACTTTATTCAAACATTAAGCAAAGCTAAAGAAAACTGCATTGCAAGGATAGCACAACTCATGTGAAGAAGCTACAACTTAGGCTCAACTGATACTAACCGATAGTTGTTGAAGAAGAAAGGTGAGATGCCTACCGGGGCATCCCCAAGCTTAGATGCTCGATACTTCTTGAAATATTATCTTGGGGTGCCTTGGGCATCCCCAAGCTTGAACTTTTGTGTCTCCTTAATTCCTCTCATATCATGGTTTCTCTTTTTATCAAAAGCTTCATTCACAACAAACTCAACAAGAACTCGTGAGATAGGTTAGTATAAAACAATGCAAAACCTTATCATTTTCTACTTTAGAAAATCACTAACATTATTATTCAACATTGAATACTAAATGCCTCTGCATATTTAATACTCCTATCCTCAAATAGAATCATTAAGCAAGCAAACATATGCAAACAATGCAAACATAACAGCAATCTGTCAAAACAGTACAGTCTGTAAAGAATGCAGGAGTATCTATACTTCCCTAACTCCAAAAATTATGAAAAAAAATTCCCACTGTAATAAATTTATCAGAGCTCAATATGCAAAAAGATTCAACATTATACCACTCTCTGACTTTTCTAGGGAATTTTTGCAACAGCGGTAAACTTTCTGTTTTCAAACAGCAACATGTATACTAGCAAAACAAGCATGGCAAAGGCTATCCATGACTTCTTTATTGGAAATGAAGATGCAAAACATTAATCTAATTAACAGCAAGCAAATACTAACAAAAGAAAATGACGCTCCAAGCAAAACACATATCATGTGGTGAATAAAAATATAGCTCCAAGTAAAGTTACCAATGAACGAAGACGAAAGAGGGGATGCCATCCGGGGCATCCCCAAGCTTAGGCTTTTGGCTATTCTTGAATATTATCTTGGGGTGCCTTGGGCATCCCCAATCTTATGATCTTGCCACTCCTTATTCCATAGTCCATCGAATCCTTACCCAAAACTTGAAAACTTCACAACAGAAAACTCAACAGAAAACTCGTAAGCTCCGTTAGTATAAGAAAATAAAACAACCACTTAGGTACTGTAATGAACTCATTCTAAATTCATATTGGTGTAATATCTATTGTACTTCAACTTATCTATGGTTCATACCCTCCGATACAACTCATAGATTCATCAAAATAAGCAAACAACACATAGAAAACATAATCTGTCAAAAACAGAACAATCTGTAGTAATCTGTATCAAACGTATATTTATGGAACTCCAAAAATCCTACCAAATTTGGAAGCCCTAAGAAATTCGTGTACAAAGCCAGATAAAAAAGAATCAGATCAGAATCACGTTTCTGTGAATTAACAAAACTATTTTTCTGGGTGCAAAAGTTTCTGATTTTCAGCAGGATCAACACAACTATGTCCGTAAGCTATCCTAAAGGTCTTACTTGGAACTTTATTGAAACAAAACCTATAAAACATGGTTACTACAGTAGCATAATCATTTGAACACACAAAAAAAGTAAGGATAAGTATTGGGTTGTCTCCCAACAAGCGCTTTTCTTTAATGCCTTTTAGCTAGGCATGATGATGGCAATGATGCTCACATGAAAGATAAGAATTGAAACATAAAAGGAGCATCATGAAGCATATTACTAGCACTTTTAAGTCTAACCCACTTCCTATGGATAGGGATTTTGTGAGCAAACAACTTATGGGAACAATAATCAACAAGCATAGGAAGGTAACACAAGCATAGCTTCAAGAATTTAAGCACATAGAGAGGAAACTTGATATTATTGCAATTCCTACAAGCATATATTCCTCCCTCATAATAATTTTCAGTAGCATCATGAATGAATTCAACAATATAACCAGCACCTAAAGCATTCTTTTCATGATCTACTAGCATAGAAAATTTACTACTCTCCTCATAAGCAAAATTCTTCTCATCAATAGTAGTGGGAGCAAACTCAACAAAACAACTATCATGTGATTGAAAATTAAGATCAAGATGACAAGTTTCATGGTTATCATTATTATTTATAGCATACGTGTCATCATAATAATCATCATAGATAGGAGGCATGCTTTCATCATAGTAAATTTGCTCATCAAAGCTTTGGGGACAAAAAATATCATCTTCATCAATCATAGCTTCCCCAAGCTTGTGGCTTTGCATATCATTAGTATCATGGATATTCAAGGAATTCATACTAACAACATTGCAATCATGCTCATCATTCACATATTTCATGCCAAGAATTCTATGTAATTCTTCTTCTAGTACTTGAGCACAATTTTCCTTCCCATCATACTCACGAAAGATATTAAAAAGGTGAAGCGTATGAGACAAACTCAATTCCATTTTTTTGTAATTTTATTTTATGGACTAACTAGTGCTAAAACAAGAAACAAAAAGATTCGATTGCAAGATCTAAAGATATACCTTCACTTACCTAGCCTCCCTGGCAACAGCGCCAGGAAACAGCTTGATGTCTACTACACAACCTTCTTCTTGTAGATATTGTTGGGCCTGCAAGTGCACAGGTTTGTAGGACAGTAGAAAATTTCCCTCAAGTGGATGACCTAAGGTTTATCAATCCGTAGGAGGCGTAGGATGAAGATGGTCTCTCTCAACAACACTGCAACCAAATAAAAAAAGTCTCTTGTATCCCCAACACACCCAATACAATGGTAAATTGTATAGGTGCACTAGTTCGGCGAAGAGATGGTGATACAAATGCAATATGGATGGTAGATATAGGTTTTTGTAATCTGAAAATATAAAAACAGCAAGGTAACTAACGGTAAAAGTGAGCGTAAACGGTATTGCAATGATAGGGAACAAGGCCTAGGGTTCATACTTTCACTAGTGCAAGTTCTCTCAACAATAATAACATAGATAGATAATATGACAAGCCCTCAACATGCAACAAAGAGTCACTCCAAAGCCACTAATAGCGGAGAACAAACGAAAAGATTATGGTAGGGTACGAAACCACCTCAAAGTTATTCTTTCGGATCAATCTATAAAAGAGTTGTACTAGAATAACACCTTAAGACACAAATCAACCAAAACCCTAATGTCACCTAGATACTCCATTGTCACCTCAAGTATCCGTGGGCATGATTATACGATATGCATCACACAATCTCAGATTCATCCAACCAACATAAAAGTACTTCAAAGAGTGCCCCAAAGTTTCTATAGGAGAGTCAAGCACGTGTGCCAACCCCTATGCATAGGTTCCCAATGTCACGAAACCCGCAAGTTGATCACCAAAACATACATGAAGTGGCACATGATATCATTGTCACCACAGATAATCACGGCAAGACATACATCAAGTGTTCTCATAAAAGACTCAATCCGATAAGATAACTTCAAAGGGGAAACTCAATTCATCACAAGAGAGTAGAGGGGGAGAAACATCATAAGATCCAACTACAATAGCAAAGCTCGGGATACATCAAGATTGTGCCATAGAGGAACACGAGAGAGAGAGAGAGATCAAACACATAGCTACTGGTAGATACCCTCAGCCCCGAGGGTGAACTACTCCCTCCTCGTCATGGATAGCGCCGGGATGATGAAGATGGCCACCGGTGATGGGATCCCCCTCCGGCAGGGTGCCGGAACGGGCTCCCGAGAGGTTTTTGGTGGCTACAGAGGCTTGCAGCGGCGGAACTCCCGATCTATCTTCTGTTCTGGAAGTTTTAGGGTACAAGAGTATATATGGGTGCAGGGGGTACGTCGGAGGAGCTACGGGGGCCCCACGAGGCAGGGGGCACGCTTTGGGGGGGTGGGTGCGCCCCCACCCTCGTGGGGAGCCCGTATCTCCCCTGACATGCACTCCAAGTTCCCTGGGTTGCTTTCCTTCCAAAAATAACTTCTCCAGTTGATTTCGTTCCGTTTTGACTCCGTCTGATATTCCTTTTCCTCGAAACACTGAAATAGGCATAAATAGCAAATCTAGGCTGGGCCTCCGGTTAATACGTTAGTCCCAAAAATAATATAAAAGTGGATAATAAAGCCCAATATTGCCCAAAACAGTAGATAAAGTAGCATGGAGCAATCAAAAATTATAGATACGTTGGAGACATATCAGCAGGGCCCCTGCATGCCATGCGTAGTTGGACGATCAATCTTCTGTTTAGTACTTCAACATAGTGATTTCCTGGTAGGGATTCACTCGTGTCACATCAAGTAAATGTTATTGATTTACTGTCTAAATCTTATTGATTTAATGTCATGTTTTCTTTCTTTTCCAACAATTTTACGATGCAGGTTTTGCCATGTGACATTCATCACAGAATAAACCATTTGGTTTGCTCTACGATGGCTATTTTTGTAGGTTTCACTTCTTATGGCGTGTCAGTAACGAAGGCACTGTCCATCACTTTATTACTGGAAAGAATTGGATCAGTCTGTTATCTGAGTACAAGCTGAATCCCTATGATGAACTATAGTTTGGTTTAACAAAAACGCCACAATTAGTCCTCGCGTTTAAAAGTAATGAAGGAAAAAACTGGATCACGGTCACGGATCCTAGTCAAGTTAGAAAGCTGATCATAGTAGACCAGACACGATCGCCGTTGTCTCGCACAGATCAAGCACTGGCAGTTGCTCTAGCACTAATAGCGGCAGCAGCTCAGTCTGATCCATGTGAGGGTTGGGCACCGACTGCGTCAGCGGATCAGTCTGATCTACCGGAGGATCGGGCATCGACACCGGCAATAGCTCTACAAGGAGCACCATCTCCGGTAGCAGCAGCGGCTTCGGCACCTGCACCAACACTTGCACTTGCATTTGGTCCGGCCCATGCAGTTGCACCGGCAACAGACTGGGCTCTAGTTCGCGCTTCATATACCAAAGTCCTTACAAAAACCGACATGTCCACCTTCTTGGTAAGCATTGGCCGCCCAAGTGCTTCGTTCTTTTTTATTTCCATGTTGTTTCACATGATTCACTGTGTTGATCTAACTATTTGGGTATGTCTTCTTGTTTGCAAACAGAGAATTCCTAGAGCAACGAGGGAGTCGTTCAACAATCCGGGTGACCGTGGCCAAGTTTCTCTTACCGTGCGCAGCCTTGGTGTGAATGAACCTGCTCAATATACCATAAGTACAAAGGATGGTCGCATGATGATTGATGCTAAAGGATGGTCAAGGTTCAAATCTAAATCATATCTTGCGGTAGGGGATGATGTCAAAATCGAACTTTCTCGGCAAGGAGAGCTGGTCCAAATCAACTTTGAAATTCTTCAGTAGCAGCACGCAACTGCCAAACTGATCTATCCTCCGAGAGATTTTGATGTAATAATCTGGCATGGTGAAACAAGTGTCCTTTGTGTATAAGTAGTACGACAATATTATTTATCACATGGTATATCGTTGATAGAATTGCAACTCTGATTGCTGGTTAGGAACTGTCATTCTATTTCATTCCAACAGCTGTCGTGCTTTATTCAATTTTGTGTATTCGCCTTGCGACAACATCTAAAACCAGCGCAGTACCGATCGCTTGCAATATGAAAAGAGCTAAGGTAGAACACATGGGCACCCAAACATGCAGGGTCGGCCTGCGGCCCAAAGTCCAGAACCGTGAGCCTATCTGAGTATTATATTCTCAGCTGAACCCCCATAAAAAAAGCCGAACCCCCATAATGCCCGTGCGTTGCAGAGGGAGTATATTTCTCGGCAAGGTGAGCCTCTGATATAAAAGATTTGTATATTTCTTTACAGAGGGAGTATCTCTCTATCAAAATATATATTTATGTGTAACTAGTTACTCCTGTCTTTCTTCTTCCTTTCGCTGATATGTGGGGCAACTGGCAACGGGGTCCACGTGCCATATGCACAAATTAGAGTGCACAACTTCACGGTAGACACACCCCGGTCGTAGCACCGCAGTAATGCCCAATGAGTCGTCAAATCACAACCCCCCGCCCTTCCAGCTTTAGCAGTAAGCTGGACGGACGAAGCGGCAATATTTCACTGGGCCTGAATCCCCTTCTCCCTCGTCTGCTTGTTCAGAGAAAACCCCCGCTCGGCGATTGCATAGGGTTTTCTCATGGAGAACCAGGTACGAATTCTTCATCCATCCCCGATAAATCCAAGTCCCTTGGTCGGAGGTAATCCTAGGATGGTAGCCGCCGCCGTTGATGCATTTTTCTTCGTACTGAATATAGTGTGTGTCAGTTGCAGTGCCCAAAGTGCGAGTACCCTACAGATTTCTGCGCCCACGACGAGACGCCACACTTGTTCCTTCTCATCCTACCACAACATTTTGAAACGCGCACAGTATGTTCCTAGAATCCTCTTCTCTATCCTGGAGGGTGGGTTTTTTTTTGAACATGCTGTGTTCTCATATTATTTTTCCTGCAGTGTATTATTTGCTCTGCCAGAACACATGTACTCAAGATGCTCGGCCTTGCCATAACTGAATACACTAGTTTAATGGTCACAGTGAAGACAATCCATGGATATTACTTCCGAGTTGGGTTCATGAACCATGAAGGTCGCTGCTTTTTTTATGGCCAAACTTGGATAAACTTTCTCAAGTCTTACAGACTGAAAGTTGGCGCACGAATGTTGATGGAAATAGGAGAACCTGGTCTCATCTTCACTATGATCTTCCACCCCGACGTCGTTCCAATTGTTCATCCATGTTAGTTTTGTATTTGGTTCTTGCTTGTTGCCTCGATTACGTCTTAATCCACCTATTCTGTCTAACTAATCACAATTTAACTTTCAAAGTAGCAACGAATCTCTCACGAAGATGCTACTTCTAACTAATATTTTCTTATAATTGGTGGCACGTGTAGGTTTTTTCAGAGTTAAGCAGTCTGCTCATTTGTTACTCTGTAATAACTCGGCTGTTACTAATGGCACTGAAGTTGACTCGATCGACATCCACAAGTTCCTACACTTTATTGATCATCTTGAGGTCCTTGTGGGGCGTTTCAATGGTGGAAGGCCACGTGGGATATGTGTGCCACTGCTGCACTCATTGAACAGGTCCAACTGTGTCGAGAAACTTATGGTACGAGCTATTTTCTTTTATATATGTTGTTCATAAACTATTGCTTATACACAGTTTTACAGCTGTGATCTTCTTGAAACAGGAATTGCCGAGTTCTATTGTTCCTATATAGATGCCTGACCATGGTCGGGTCAGACTTGCGCTTGGTCACTGAGGGAGTCCTGGACTAGGGGGTGTCCGGATAGCCGGACTATCATCATCGGCCGGACTCCAAGACTATGAAGATACAAGATTGAAGACTTCGTCCCGTGTCCGGATGGGACTTTCCTTGGCGTGGAAGGCAAGCTTGGCGATACGGATATGTAGATCTCCTACCATTGTAACCGACTCTATGTAACCCTAGCCCTCTCCGGTGTCTATATAAACCGGAGGGTTTTAGTCCGTAGGACGAACAACCAATACAACAATCATACCATAGGCTAGCTTCTAGGGTTTAGCCTCCTTGATCTCGTGGTAGATCCACTCTTGTACTACCCATATCATCAATATCAATCAAGCAGGAGTAGGGTTTTACCTCCATCGAGAGGGCCCGAACCTGGGTAAAAACATCATGTCCCTTGTCTCCTGTTACCATCCGCCTAGACGCACAGTTCGGGACCCCCTACCCGAGATCCGCCGGTTTTGACACCGACATTGGTGCTTTCAGTGAGAGTTCCTCTGTGTCGTCACCGATAGGCTTGATGGCGTCTTCAATCAACAACAACACCGTCCAGGGTGAGACTTTTCTCCCCGGAGAGATCTTCGTGTTCGTTGACTTTGCACTGCGGGCCAATTCACTTGGCCATCTGGAGCAGATCGAAAGCTACGCCCCTGGCCATCAGGTCAGGTTTGGAAGCCTAAACTTCACGGCTGACATCCGCGGAGACTTGATCTTCGATGGATTTGAGCCACAGCCGAGCGTGCCGCGCTGTCGCGATGGGCATGACTTAACTCTGCCGCTGGACAGTACCCTGGAGGCCGCACACAAGTCCGCTCTGACCCATAGTTCGGAGCCGACCGCACAGATCGAGGACAGGTGGTTGGACACCGCCTCGGGGGCTGCAACCTCTACGGCGATAGAGCCGAATACCGACCTTGTCCCTTACAAAGCTTGTGACTCCGAGGTGCCGGACTCCTTGCTGGACTCCGAACCTCCGGCACCCCCGCCAATCGGATCCGATTGGGCGCCGATCATGGAGTTCACCGCCGCGGACATCTTTCAGCACTCACCCTTTGGCGACATCCTGAATTCGCTAAAGTATCTCTCGTTATCAAGAGAGTCCTGGCCGGACTGCGGTCAGGATGGTTGGGATGCGGACGACGAAGAAATTCGAAGCCCACCCGCCGCCCACTTTGTAGCCACTGTCGACGATCTAACCGACATGCTAGACTACAACTCCGAAGACATCGACGGTATGGACGACGATGCCGGAGACGATCAAGAACCAGCGCCTACAGGGCACTGGAAGACCACCTCGTCATACGACATATACATGGTGGACACCCCAAAGGATGGGGATGGCGAAAAAGTAGCAGAGGCAGATTCCTCTAAGAAACAGCCCAAGCGCCGACATCAGCGGAGCCGCTCTAAATCCCGCCATAGCAAGAATGGAGATTCTGGCACCGGAGATAATAACACCCCAGAGAGTGCCGAAGACAACCCCCTCCAGCACGATTCAACACAGGAGGACGGAGTAGCCAGCCCTCAGGAGAGAGCGGCAGACGAGGAGGACGAAAATTACATGCCTCCCTCCGGAGATGAGGCAAGCCTCAATGATGACGAATTCGTCGTGCCCGAGGATCCCATCGAACAAGAGCGTTTTAAACGCAGGCTAATGGCCACAACGAACAGCCTAAAGAAAAAGCAGCAACAGCTTCAAGCTGATCAAGACGTGCTGGCCGACAGATGGACCAAGGTCCTCACGGCCGAAGAGTATGAACTCGAACGCCCCTCCAAAAGCTACCCAAAATGCAAGTTGCTCCCCCGACTAGAGGAGGAAGCATACAAACCTTCATCACCAGTGCACAATACGGCAGACCGACCACCTCGTGGCCGCGACAAAGAGGCATCCAGGCCCTCCGCCAGAGCCATACCCCGGCACCGCTCGAAAAGCACGAAGCCGCGGGGGAACGCGCCGGACTTGTGGGATATATTGGAGGATAAGGCAAGACAAACAAGATCTATCTACGGATCACGCGGGCGCCCCACGACCCACGACGACTACCGTCGTGCTGGATACAACAACTCCGGCCGGGACGAACATAGCAGACAAAGCTCTCTTGAGCTACGTTGTGATATTGCTCAATATAGAGGCGCCGCACACCCACTATGCTTCACAGATGAAGTAATGGATCATCAAATCCCTGAAGGGTTTAAACCTGTGAACATTGAATCCTACGATGGCACAACAGACCCTGCGGTTTGGATCGAAGGTTATCTCCTTCATATCCATATGGCCCGCAGTGACGATCTCCATGCCATCAAGTATCTCCCACTCAAGCTTAAAGGACCAGCTCGGCATTGGCTTAACAGCTTGCCAGCAGAGTCAATTGGGTGTTGGGAGGACCTGGAAGTTGCATTCCTTGACAACTTCCAGGGCACATACGTGCGACCACCAGACGCCGATGACCTAAGCCATATAATTCAGCAGCCAGACGAATCGGCCAGACAGTTCTGGACACGGTTCTTAACAAAGAAAAATCAAATCGTCGACTGTCCGGATGCAGAGGCCCTCGCAGCCTTTAAACATAACATCCGCGATGAATGGCTGGACCGGCACCTTGGACAGGAAAAGCCGAAATCCATGGCAGCCCTCACATCACTCATGACCCGCTTCTGTGCGGGAGAGGACAGCTGGCTAGCTCGAAGTAACAACCTCAACAAAAAATTTGGCAGTTCGGACAGCAAGGACCGCAATGGCAGGTCGCGTCGTAGCAAAAACAAACGCCGTGTCAACAGCGATAACACTGAGGATACGACAGTCAACGCTGGATTCAGAGGCTCTAAACCCGGTCAGCGGAAGAAGCCATTCAAAAGAACCACTCCGGGTCCATCCAATTTGGACCGAATACTCGACCGCTCTTGCCAGATACATGGCACACCCGAAAAGCCAGCTAACCACACCAACAGGGATTGTTGGGTATTCAAGAAGGCATGCAAGTTAATTGCCGAAAACAATGACAAAGGGCTGCATAGCGATGACGAGGAGGAGACCCGGCCGCCGAACAGTAGAGGACAGAAGGGTTTCCCCCCACAAGTACGGATGGTAAACATGATATACGCAACCCACATACCCAAGAGGGAGCGGAAGCGTGCACTTAGGGACGTGTATGCAATGGAGCCAGTCGCCCCGAAGTTCAATCCATGGTCCTCTTGCCCGATCACCTTTGATTGAAGGGACCACCCCACCAGTATCCGCCATGGCCGACTCGCCGCATTGGTTTTAGACCCAATCGTCGATGGATTTCACCTCACTAGAGTCCTCGTGGACGGCGGCAGTAGCCTGAACCTGCTTTATCAGGATAAAGTGCGCAAGATGGGCATAGACCCCTCAAGGATTAAACCTACAAAGACGACCTTCAAAGGCGTCATACCAGGTGTCGAGGCCAATTGTACAGGCTCGGTCACACTGGAAGTGGTCTTCGGATCCCCGGATAATTTCCGAAGCGAGGAGTTAATCTTCGACATAGTCCCGTTCCGCAGTGGCTATCATGCCCTGCTCGGACAAACCACGTTTGCAAAGTTCAACGCGGTGCCGCATTATGCATACCTCAAGCTCAAGATGCCAGGCCCTCGTGGAGTCATCACGGTCAACGGAAACACTGAAGGCTCCCTCCGAACGGAGGAACACACAGCGGCTCTCGCGGCAGAAGTATAGAGCAGCCTCTTAAAGCAATTTTCGAGTCCGGCCGTTAAAAGACCGGACATGATTAAACGCGCCCGGAGTAACATACATCAAGACCACCTGGCACGTTCCGAGCACGCGTAGCAATGCGGCCCCAACCCCAGCCCTTGCATGATTGCAAGACAAGCTCTCCACGTACATCATTACGCTGTGGAGATACCTTGGGCATAGGGGGAGGGGCACGACCACGACAGGCCCAAAGTGCGGCTCAACCACACCAGGGGCTCCCAAGTGTGTCACTCTTTTTCTTTTCCTTTTTTATTTTATCCACAGGACTCCGTTTACCAGAGGCCCTGTCCGGCAGTAGATCTGCCAAACTCACGATGCAACAGCCAGGGAGGAACAATGGCTACGACGAACACTCAGGTGTGTCCATTATGAGCATTAAATCTGTTTATTACACCATTCCACAGCCTACCCCTGGAGGGGGACATGTCTAATAGTCCAAACCCTTGCATACCGCACTATTTGTATCGTTCTGCACTCATAGCAGAATTCCTTGAATAAACAATGCATCATTTTTCGCTTATAATTGCATTCCTTTTCTTTATATATATGTTCCTTTATGACATCTTGCATCCGTACAATTTGGTACGGCCGAATACACCAGGGGCTTATGTTCCCCGCATTATGGTGTGAAGTCCAAACACTTTCACAAGTGCGGCACCCCGAACTTATAGCACTATATGCATCGGCTCCGAATCATGTCTTGGGTCAATAGTTGGGTTTGCCCGGCTCCCATGTTTTGGTACCGTACGTTCCGTTCCATCGGCTAAGGTAGCACTAGGAGAACCACTGTGATTGCGCCCCGGTTGAGCTGGGCGAGCGCCTCAGTGGAGAAAGCTAAAACTGACCGTCATGATAAGGCGAGAGCTGGTCGCTGTTCGAGAGGTCTTTTCGAGTCCCTAAAGACTTATCCGCTTAGAGCGAGGAACCGGCTATGTCCGGCCTAGGCGTGGATAGCGCCCCGAACTCGGTCTTCCGAACACTAGGGGCTTCGCCAAAATTTAAAATTATAGAATTCTATGGCTAAGTGAGAGTGTTCAAGCATTATAAGTCCGGTTGCCTTGTTCGTTGTGTTGAGCGCCTCCCTAGATGGACCCAAAAATGGGAACAAGAGCGCTCAAGTTTATCCCGAACACCCCAGCACTCGTGGCATGGGGGCTGAAGCCGACGACTTGCCATCTCTCAGATTGGATAAACGGCCGCACAGAAGGTAATATTTTAAATCAAATAAGCGCTGCTTAGCGGATATGAACAAAGTTTTGAGCGCACAGGATAACACATTGCGAGTCTACTCAAAAATTACATCTCTGGGCACTCATCCGCAATCTTGCGGGCACCCTACAGGATAGTCTTATTGTACATTTCGGGCGTACGATACTCCTTGCCCACCGGCGGCGCGTCCGTTATAAGCCTCTCAGCATCCAGCCTGCCCCAGTGCACCTTTGCGCGGGCAAGGGCCCGACGACCACCTTCAATGCAGGCGGAGCGCTTGATGACCTCCACCCAAGGGCACGCATCCACCAGCCGCCGCACGAGGCTGAAGTAGCTCCCAGGCATGGCCTCCCCAGGCCACAGCCGGACTATGAGGCCCTTCATGGCCTGCTCGGCTACCTTGTGGAGCTCGACCAGCTGCTTCAGCTGGTCGCTAGGGGGCACCGGATGTCCGGCCTCAGCATACTGAGACCAGAAGACCTTCTCCGTCTAACTCCCCTCCTCGGCTCGGTAGAATGCGGCGGCATCGGATACGCTGTGAGGCAGATCTGCAAATGCTCCTGGAGAGCTCCGAATGCGGGTAAGTAACAGGTAATTTACATTCACATGCTTGCTTTGCATGAAAAATGCCTTACCCGCCGCTATTTTCTTCACCGCCTCAGTCTCCTGGAGGGCCTTATGGACCTCGGCCTTAGCAGCTTTGGCACTTTCAAGAGCCGAGGCAAGCTCGGATTCTCGAGTCTTCGAGTCGCGCTCCAAACTCTCATGCTTTTCCATGAGAGCCTGGAGCTCTTGCCGCACCTCCGCCACCCGCGCCTCCTGCTTCTCTCGCTCCGCTCGTTCCGAGGCCCCATTGCATTCGGCTGCGGACACGGCCTCCTTCAGGGTCGCCACCTCGTCCGTGGCCCCTGCAGTACCCACATTATCCTTGTTATTTCTATTGCAACCAAAATGCTTTTTTTGTAAGGTGCAAATTTAATACGGTGTTCCTCACCTTCTTTGTCCTCGAGCTGCTTCTTGGCAAGACCGAGCTCGTTCTCGGTCCGCTCGAGGTCCTGCTTCAAAGCATCGACCTCCACAGTCAATGCGGCAGAGGTCAGCAGTGCAGCCTGCAAACCCATATTGACATAATTTTTAGAACTCCTGCGTATATCTTTTTAGATCCTCAGTCCGGTTTTCTTTCCGAACACCGAACCGAGCATCAGGGGCTACTGTCTATGCGGTATTACATTGCACCTTTTAAAACTTCTTACCTCAAAGCCTGTTAGAAGGCTGCTGCAAGCTTCGGCCAGCCCGCTCTTGGCGAGCTGAACCTTCTGAATCACCGCACTCATAATAGCGCGGTGCTCTTCCTCGATGGAAGCGCCGTTGAGCGCCTCCAACAAGTTGCCTGGCGCCTTCGGTTGGACGGAGGCTGCCGGTGTCACAGTCTTGCCCTTCTTACGAAGGGGCCGCCTGCCGGACTCCGGAACCACTGCGGGTTCCGGCACGGAGTCCGGCACGAAGTCCGGGAGGTTGCCTTGTGGCACCTCCGGAGCCTCCCCCTCCTCGGCGGTTGGAATGGAATCTACATCCGACGGAGCCAAGGACCCGCTGGATGAAGCGGGAAGATCCTTCTTGGCCGGGCTACAGGTAGTATGCGGCATTAGAAGGACACTACGTGGCACAAAAGAGAAATTGCAAATCACTCAGAAATCCGGATACTTACGATCTTGCCAAAGGCTTGGCCCTTGACGGCCACTCCTCGTCGCCGTCGTTGGCGTTGGCGGAGCTGTCCGGAGGAAGGGTCCTTCCCCGCTTGGACCCTTCGGCCTCCCCCATTGGGGAAGCCTTCCTCTTCCTCTCTCCCCCTCCTGGGGAAAGTCTTCTTTCTCCTCCTCGCCTTCAGGGGAGGAGTCCGCCTCGGAGTCATCGGACGATGAGTCCGATACCACCTGGCGCCGGGAACTCCTTCGGGTTCCCGTGGCCTTCTTCTTCGCCTTCTTCTCTGGCACCACGTAAAGTGCCGGGACTAGCAGCCCCGTTAAAAGGGCATCCGCTGGTTCTTCGGGGAGGGGAGCCGGATAGTTAACCTGTCCGGACGTCCTCTGCCAGTCCTGTTAAAGGCATTGGGAATTTTAGATCCCACGTAGAGTCAAACTATGAAAGAAATACGTGTCCCATAAAGGATAACTTACCGCACCGGCCGGGCGTTTCGTGCTGAATCCGCGATCTTCAGTCGCGGATGCGGGGGCTTCTCCCCCCTTGAACATCACCCTCTAGGCAGCTTCGTACGTTGTGTCGAAGAGCCCGCTAAGGGTCCGGTGCTGTGGCGGATCGAACTCCCACAAATTGAAGGCCCGTTGTTGGCAGGGGAGAATCCGGCGGATGAGCATGACCTAGATCACGTTGAGAAGCTTGAGCTTCTTGTTCACCAAGGTCTGGAGACAGGACTGGAGTCCGGTCAGATCCTCCGAACTGCCCCATAGCAAGACCTTCTCTTTCCAGGAGGTGAGCTGCATGGGGGAACTAGATCTGAACTCAGGGGCCGCAGCCCATTTAGGGTCACGCGGCTTGATGATGTAGAACCACCCCTATTGCCACCCTTTGATGGTTTCCACAAAGGCGCCCTCGAGCCAGAGGACGTTGGGCATCTTGCCCACCATGGCGCCTCCGCACTCCGCTTGGACGCCCTTCACTACCTTCGGCTTGACATTGAAGGTTTTCAGCCACAAGCCGAAGTGGGACTGGATGCAGAGGAAGGCCTCACACACGACGATAAACGCTGAGATGTTGAGGATGAATTTTGGCGCCAGATCGTGGAAGTCCAGGCCGTAGTAGTACATGAGTCCCCGAACAAAGGGATGAAGTGGGAATCCCAGTCCGCAGAGGAAGTGGGGAAGGAATACGACCCTCTCATGAGGCCTGGGGGTGGGGATGAGCTGCCCCTTGTCGGGCAGCCGGTGCGCGATGTCGCTGGACAGGTATCCGGCGCCGCGCAACTTCTCGATGTGCTCCTCCGTAACGGAGGAGATCATCCACTTGCCTCCCGCTCCGGACATGGCTGGAGAAGGTTGAGACGAGGTGTGCGGACTTGGGCGCTGGAGCTCGAGTGCGCGGAGATGGATAAGCAAAGGAGGAAGAAGGCGTAGGTGAAAGAGATGGATCTTTATCCCCTTATATATGGGCGGACGAAAACTATGTGTCCCCACCGGCCTGGTAAAACTCGCTTATCTCCCAAGCGCCACCATCAATGGCGCGGTTGGGTTACCCACGTCCGTATTGATGAGAATCCCAGAATAAGTGGAACACGATCTCTGCTTCGACAAGACGTGCCAAGGAAACCGCTTCGCTAAACGCGCTGAGGTGGTATAATAAAAAATGATTCAAGTAAAGGCTTGGTAGTGGCATGACATCACGCCACGAAATATGTCAGCAGATTGAACTTGCATACATATTATTCTCTCTATGGTGGAATGTGGAATTTATTTTGCAGAGCCGGACACTATCCTGGTGTTCACAATCTTCTATGAATTATTCGGAGGAGGAACCCGCCTTGCAATGCCGAACAATATGCGCGCCGGACTCATCGTCATTGAAGCCTGGTTCAGGGGCTACTGAGGGAGTCCTGGACTAGGGGGTGTCCAGATAGCCGGACTATCATCATCGGCCGGATTCCAAGACTATGAAGATACAAGATTGAAGACTTCGTCCCGTGTCCGGATGGGACTTTCCTTGGCGTGGAAGGCAAGCTTGGCGATACAGATATGTAGATCTCCTACCATTGTAACCGACTTTGTGTAACCCTAGCCCTCTCCGGTGTCTATATAAACCGGAGGGTTTTAGTCCATAGGACGAACAACCAATACAATAATCATACCATAGGCTAGCTTCTAGGGTTTAGCCTCCTTGATCTCATGGTAGATCCACTCTTGTACTACCCATATCATCAATATCAATCAAGCAGGAGTAGGGTTTTACCTCCATCGAGAGGGCCCAAACCTGGGTAAAAACATCGTGTCCCTTGTCTCCTGTTACCATCCGCCTAGACGCACAGTTCGGGACCCCCTACCCGAGATCCGCCGGTTTTGACACCGACAGTCACAACATGATGTTTATGTCAACCTACTCAATTCCCCTTGGAGGTGAAAAGATACTTATTCGTGGTGGTCTCAAATAATGAAGGCCCGATCATCTTGGAGAATAGGACAGAAGATTATGTTCTTGCTTTTCCATGCCTCTAAAGCAAATATCCTGTTTATTGACCACGTTGCGAGATGAAGCCACTTTCAGAAGGTTGTGGATGCGCGGGGTGGCGCCTGGGCCTTGTCCTGGGGCTTGGCGGCCACACCCTCGGTTAACTGTAGGCAAAGTAGCACTATTCGAGGCGTGCTTTGTACAGTCGAACTTGTATAAGTACTCATACTGCTTTCAGCTTGAGTTGTTAAGTGCCCCTGCTGGTTTCAGTTAAGGTTGTTAAGTACTCCTGCCGCTTTTACAGTCTGTCGTGTTTCTTTAGTCCTGTCTTCCTCCAGCCGCCAAAACCAAACCAGCGTTGGCGGGGCCGCCTGCTTCCGCCTCCCATGGCTGGCTGCGCCTCAGCGCACGCATCGCCGCCCCACCGTCTCCTAAATCGTTGACGCTAACGTCCTCCGTGCTTTGGTGCGCTCGCCGCGGCGCCGCCTTCTCGCGTTGTCAACATGGTCAACAAACAACAGGAATCGGTAGAAGTATGTGGAGAGGATGATAGTTGGGGCCCACCACGTTAGCGTATGGAAGAATAAAATGCTTCCTCCTAGTGTTTTCCTGACATCTGGGACCCACAACATTGTGAGTGTATATAGTCAATAGACAAGAGAACAACGCAAGATCGGCTGACACCTGGGACGTAGCTACTCGAGCAGTATATTTTTTTGTTTGGTATTGTTGAGACGGAGCAGGGTTTGAACTGGGCTGTGGCCCGTCTAGCCCAGGCTTATAATTTATGTTCACCATGTGACCAACCCAGCTATTTTTTCTTTGTGAAAATGAGCCCAGTTTATTTTTTCTGAAGAATACCCAATCCAGGCCTACTTATTTTTCTACGCCCTGATGGGCTTCAACTCTTTCAAGATGCCTGCAAACTTGAAAGTAATATGAAATGAGTTGTAAATATAAAAACAGATGACAAATTGGCAATTACTTTATAATTTTTATTTTTTTTTCGCATTTTCAGATTCCTATTTCACTGGGCATTAACCTAATTTAAATATATCTTCAAAGTACTTTAAATCTGGCTCGACATTTCGGTATTAAAAATAGTTTGGAACCCACAGAAATATGCGAAATTGGCCCCGGCCAACCAAAAAAAACGACTGCAATAAATTGCATAAGAAGTTGCCATGAGCTATATATAAATTATTAAAAAAAGAGGGAGTGGTCTGACTTGTGGGCCTGTTTAGTTGACGCGTATGCAAGATTTTTCTAGTTATTATATACTATGTCAACAAAGGATTCTAGCAGACGTAACCGTTGGATGGCAATCCAACGGCCGTCGTGTTTCTTCAATCTCTGGTCTTCTTGCTCCAGCCGCCAAAGCAGCGCCGGCGGGACCGCCTCCCGCCTCCCGTGGCCGGCTGTGCTGCCGCGCAGGCCTCAGCGCCCCCACTACTCCCACTGCTGGCCAAGGCATCCCTCTACTCACCCACACCCCCTGTTATTCTGCGGCGACGGCAGCCTCACACCGCAGCCGAACCGGTGAACCCTCGTACTCCTCTCCGCGCGGGCTTCCACTACCGCGTCTTCCCCGGCTCCGCGTCGTCCCCTTCCTAGGCCTCGCCGTCGTCCACCGCCGTGCTGCTCTTGGCGCGGCGTGGTCAATGTGGTCAATGACCGACTTCCATCGAAAGAGTACTGTACGTGGAGAGGATGACAGCTGGGTCCACGGTAGCCTCAAGGAAGTGCCTCCTTATTACGCGGAAAATAATTATTCCTCCACCTGAGAGCAGGGACCCACTGGACGGGCCACCAGTATTTCACGAAAAAAAGTTTCCCCCTGACTGCTGGGACCCACAGGACGGGCCACCGTATTTCGCAAAAAAACGTTCCCCCCGCTGTCAGCTCGGACCCACCGGAAGTGCCTCCTTATTATGCACAAAAAAATTAATACCCCCTGCTAGCTGGGACCAACCTTGGTGGGAGGCTGACTTGTGGGCCTACTAAGTTGACTGGGACAGAGGCCTTTGTCAACTTTAGTCAATATATGAACGATTCTAGCTCCAGTGACCGTACGATGTCCAGCCAACGACCGTAGTGCTTCTTCAACCTCTGGTCTTCTTGCTCCAGCCGTCCAAAGCAGTGCCGGTCGTGCCGCCTGCTCCTGCTGCCCGTGGCCGGCTGTGATGCCGCGGAGGCCTCACCGCCCCCTACTACTCCCACCGCTGGCCAGGCCATGCCTCTTCGCACCCACACCCCCTGTTATTCTGCGGCGACGACAGCCTCACACTGCAGCCGAATGAGTGAACCCTCATACTCCTCTACGCGTGGGCATTCACTGCCGCATCTTCCTCGGCTCCGCATCGTCCCCTTCCTAGGCCTCGCTATCGTCCACCGCCCTGGTGCTCTCGGCGCAGCGTGGTCAACGTGGTCGAGGAAGGGCTTCCATCGGACGTCGACTGCACATGGAGAGGCTGACAGCTGGGTCCACGGCCGCAGCAAGGAAGTGCCTCCTTATTACGCACAAAATAATTATTCCTCCACCCGACAGCGAGGACCCACCGGACGGGCCGCCATATTTCATGAAAAAAACGTCCCTCCTGTCTGCTGGGACCCACCAGCTACATCTTCGCACGCAAGGAAGTGCATAAAAAAAACGATTTTGCCCCCCTGACTGCTGGGACCCACCAGCTACATCTTCGCACGCAAGGAAGTGCGTCCGGGCAAAAAAAACGATTTGCCCCCCTGACTGCTGGGACCCACCAGTTACATCTTCGCATGCAAGGAAGTGCGTCCGGGCAAAATAAAAACAAAACAAAACGATTCGCCCCCCTGACTGCTGGGACCCACCAGCTACATCTTCTCAGGCAAGGAAGTGCCTGACAGTCGGGACCCACCTGGTCGAAGTGTACGTAGCATTGTCATTCTGGTCACGAACGTGTACGTACATACTGGTCGATGTAGAGGCACGCACGTGTCGTAGTAGAGGCGCGCATGTAGCATGTACACGTACGTACAGCGGTGAGGGTGCAAGAAAGAAAATACGGTCACGTACGTACATACGGGCAGGGTCTCGAACGCCTACTCGTGCATACGTACGGCCAGGGCTTGTGTACATGGTTGCCTCGGAACGAAGAAACAACGTCGTCGTCGTGTTCATGGGGAGGCAACGGAATGCATCGTGTTCATGGGGAGGCAACGGAATGCGTCGTGTTCATCGGGAGGGAACGAAACGCGTAGGAGCCAACCGGCTGGGTCGGAACGGAATGCGTGGTCGTGTTCATCGGGAGGGCTTGGACGGAACAGGCGTTGGAAACGAGGCCTGGCGTACCGCACAACAGAGGAAGCGGACCTCCTACATTCGGAACGGGGTCCTGTTGATCGGGAGGGGTGTGGCGTACCACAAAACGGAGGAAACGGACCTCCTACGGTCGAAACAGGGGTCCTGTTGATCGGGAGGGGTGTGGTGTACCGCAAAACGGAGGGAACGGACCTCCTACGGTCGAAACGGGGGTCCTGTTGATCAGGAGGGGTGTGGTGTACCGCAAAACGGAGGAAACAGACTTGTGTTGGAGCGCTACGGTCAAAACGGGGGTCCTGTTCATCGGGAGGGGTGTGGCGTACCGCAAAACGGGACTCCACGGGATACTGTTCATCTCCACCGTCGACCTCCTCCAGCCCCCACGGGCTACCGTCGACCTCCTCCAGCCTCCACGGGCTCCTGTTCATCCAGCCTCCACCGCGCGCTACTCCACTGGCTACTGTTCAACCACCCCTCCGCCGTCTACTGTTCATCCAGCCCTCCACCGTCTACGGTTCATCCATACCTCCACACCACGGGGTCCTGTTCAACCACTCCTCCACGGCCACCCCTCCACCGTCTACTATTCATCCAGCCCTCCACACCACGGGTTCCTGTTCATCCAGAGGCAACGCCACCGCTCACTGTTCATCCAAACCCCCCGCAACGCTCACTGTTCATCCAATCATTCGGCTTCAGTTAGCAGCAGTAGCGAAGGAATCGCTCCATCGGGTTCAGTTAACAGCCATCGATCGATTACTCGGGTTCAGTAACACGTAGCCTGCAGTGCAATCGCTCGGGTTTAGTTAGAGCCCAATGCCTCGCTCGGGTTTAGTTAGAGCCAACGCCTCACACGTGTACGAGAGAAACGCACATCGCTCGGCCCCCGACCTCCCACCGTAACCGGCAACTCCCCGAAATTTTCCTCCCCCTCGCTTCTACCACGGTTTTTTCCGTCATGGACGGCCCAAAGAATGTCATGCAGCTGCGTCTCCGGCCCGCCCAGGACGAAAAGCCCATTTTCTGTCATGATTTTTTGTCATAGAAGTAGGAGCCCACCACATCTATGATGATACCGGGTTTTGTCACAATTATCATCATAGAAGTGTCATATGTATGACATAATTTTTTTTCGTTCGGCCCAAAATGTCACGGATGTGTATTTTTTTTGTAGTGACTTAAATGGTGTTGCAAAATAGTAGCACATATCAATAGCTCGGCATGACAAAACACGATCATCTGGATGAAGGGGATACCGAACTGCCTCAGGAAGATTATATATAATTTCATAAGTCCTTGGTTGATTTCCACCTTCGGCTGCACTGCTTGTTTGCTCCTCCACACATGACAGGATCGTTCCGCACTACATTCAGCAAGTCAACGTACGAATAAGCTAATTTCATCTTGCAGTGGTCATTGTACCTAGTTACGAATGTAGGAATACCTAGAGCACCATGAGGTTAGCTGACAGCAGGTAGATGCAGCCATATAAATTTTGTGTGGTGCTACCAAAATTGAGGCTTGTATCCCTTCCCATTATGAGAATTCTTCTTGAAGTTCGTAGAATGTGATGGCTTGTTCTTTGCATCAAACTTGACTTTCCCCTGAGATTTGTTCTTGTTGTTTTGGGGCTGGTTTGGCTGGAAGTTCTTCTCATGTACCATGTGGGCACTAGAAGCTCCCTCAGCGACCCGAGCACGTGTGTCTTTTGCTCTCGCCTTCTCCTCAAAATCAAGAGTGCGAATGAGATCCAAAACAGAAAACTCATGTCTCTTATTTTTTAGAGAAGTAGCAAAATCGTTCCACAAAGGTGTAAGCTTGGCTATGATGGTCCCAGCAAAAAATTTGTCTGGCAACACACACTTAAAGTACTCAAGTTCCTTAGAGAGTAACTATATCTCATGAGTCTGCTGAACAACAGAGCGCTCATCAGTCATCTTGTAGTCGTAGAATTGCTCCATGACGTAGAACTCGTTGCCAGCGCCCGAGGGCCCAAACGTGGCCTCGAGTGCAGCCCACATGTCTTTGCCGCTGTCAAACAACATATAATGAATCCACAATGGAATTGTCAAGAACACCCAGCAGGGCGGCTTTGAAGAGGGTATCCATGTTCTGAAAAGCTTCCTGCTCTGTAGGATTAAGATCGCCCTCAGGCTTACCCTTAGTGGCGTCATAGCAGCACATGATCTGAAACCAACATACTGCTCTTGTGCGCCATCTTTTATATTGCACCCCCTTAAAAGTAGGCGGCTTCAAAAGTGCAGCAAAACCACTCGAAGTAAATTGCATGTAATCAGGTTTTTGGATTGGATTGTTGAATATATGAGCAATTTACTATGAGATTTAATTCAAATCAGCAGTAAATAGATCATGACGACAATTGCAAACATCAAAGTAATTATGCTGACTAAAACAAGATGACAGAATCACATACTATACAGCGGGAGCAGAACCGATGTAGTTGATGTTGTCACTCATGTCGTTGATGAAGAGGTTACCGAGGTCGGGGAAGAAGGCTGTCGTTGAGGAAGTCGTCGCTGGTAGCAGCCATAGGAGTGTGCTCCAGAAAAACCTGATCGCCCCTCTCCCGTATAGGATCACGAAAGGCGGGATTTGGAGGAATACTGTCCCTTCTCGCGGTGCACGCCGGAAGGAGGGCTAGAGAAGAATTGCGTGGCGGCGCTAAGATCTGGAACGGTGTGAAACCATATGATACAGCGGTGGCTAGGGTAGAGCATGTCAGGTCGGTCGTGCGAGTATAATGGTAGGCCTTTGGCCCCCAACCCCACGTCCAAGTCAATAATAGCCCCACCAAGTTTGTCTCAAAAAACAGAGTAATTAAGGCGTCTGTTAGTCCCTTTAGTATAAATATTATATCATTAATAATGGCCCCACCTGTTGTCTCACAAAGTATGTTGGAGTGCAACCAGCTACACATTTATTACAATCCTCTTCTCTTGTCTCTCCTCTTCTCTCTCCTTCAACTAAGCACAAATACTATATTTAAATTCTTATAGCCTGCTTATGTCATCTAGTTGCAGTACTTGTTCTAAAGTTACTCTCCACTGTGTAGTCTGAAATGCCGGCCGTGCAGCGGGCGGTGCCCTTGGTCGGCGCACCGCTTCAACGATGGAAGCAGTTGTCGGCGTTCTGGGAACGGGGGTCCCCAGACTTGCCTGCCTGCGGCCTGCGGCGTGGCTCAAGCAGTGGCCCAGTACAACCCATCTACATCAACCCAAGCTCAAGACCCTCGCGAGGGGCCAAGCCTCGTAGGTCAGACGATGCAAGGCTTCCTCAAGGTCGGCCTCATCAGGCGGGCTCGCGAGGAGGCGGAGAGATCAAGGCAAGGAGTACCTCGCGAGGTGCTCGTGACTCAAGCCATGACGATCGAGACCAGGCGGGCGCCAGCCAGCATAGTGTCCTCGTTTCCTCTTTGGCGCAAAGGGAGCAAGCGCAGGCGCGGAGTACCGAGGCATCAAGCAAAGGTTACCATATCGGTGCAACAAGACCAATACCAGCAGGACGGCGGGACAGAGGTCACCATGGAGCCCAAGACGGCGTCATCGCCAGTGCCTTTGGCAGTCGAAGACCAACTTTAGTTAGGATAACTTGTACTAGTTGTCCCCCTTCAAAATGGCCATTGTTGGCTCCCTTCCCGCTTAATATTTGGGAAGAGGACCAGGGCCCCTATAAATAGAGATAGCCACCGCCGTAGAGAGGGGGAGATGATCCAGAGGAGACCGAATCCAGAGCTGATCAAATCCTTCCCAAGTAGAACACAGTGATAACCCACAAGTGTAGGGGATCGCAACAGCTTTCGAGGCTAAAGTATTCAACCCAAATTTATTGATTCGACACAAGGGGAGCCAAAGAATATTCTTGAGTAGTAGAAGTTGAGTTGTCAATTCAACCACACCTGGATAACTTAGTATCTGCAGGAAAGTATTTAGTAGCAAATTAGTATGATAATAAAGGTAACGGTAGCAAAAGTAACATTTTTTGGGTTTTGTAGTGATTGTAACAATAGCAACGGAAAAGTAAATAAGCGAAGCACAATATGTGAAAAGCTCGCAGGCAATGGAACAGTGATGGATAATTATGTCGGATGCGATTCTGTCACACCCCGATTTTCATGGCACATCACTTAAGATGATAAATCATGGCAAAGTGTGGTTTGACAAAAACCTTTGCATTATTTGACTTTTTATTTGAGTTGGTTTTCTCTCTGTGTTTTCAAGTGCTCTTTAAAGTCAACACAACTACACCTTCTATACTTCATCTCCTTGCCCCAAACTTCTGCCCAATGATCATGCCATGTGTATAGAACAATATAGTATATTCTTACAAAAATAATTTGGCCAAAATGTATTTCAAGAACTAGTTTTCCAAAAAAAACCTGAATAGAGGTTTGCACTGCAAGTACTTGATTTGGGGTATGAAAAAAGTTTCAAAGAGTATATTTGAAACCTATTATATATAGGACTTCCATAAACCACAAAAATATAATTTTAAAAGTTATTTTCCTATTTTATTTAAAGGCTTTTTCTTTAGGCCAGAAATGGTCTTTAATAGGTTAAAATTATTTTAATGCTTTAAAAATATTTGTGAAAATTTAGGGAAACTCAGTGGACGTATTGTCCATATATAAGAGTTTAAACACATGGTCATGTTCAAAATATTGGTCAAAACCGCTCAAAAACCCTTTCTGAATATTTCAAGCTTTTGAAATATTTACAAAGGGAATATTCTCTAAAAATTCCAACAAAATTCTATCATGTCACGTATGACATATTGGATGATCTTGCCAAGCCTCATGTCTTGGAGAACAATATAACATCACCAAATCCCCTCAAAACCATTTCTGTCCATTTTGAAGTTTGAGCAACGCTACATTGCCAAACATGTCCAAATGTTCTCAAACTTGGTGCACATGCTCCAATGGTCTAATCATGCATCTAGAAAAAATGGCACAAGTTGGAGAAAAGGATATCTTGATCAAAATGCCTCAAAACCCTCTCTGTCCAGAATCAAATTTGAAAAACTTTACATTGTCAACTTTCTTATTTTGCTCTCAACTTTTGTGAGCATGTTCAAATGATCAAATGAGGACACTACACCAAGTGGTTCATCAAGGGGAAGTGATTTTATCAACTAGATCTACACAAGTTCATTTCTGCTAATTTCTAGGGTTTACAAAAGTTGCATTGGCAACTTTGCCCAAATAATCTCCAAATCGGTGGATGGCCCTAATTATATGTTTCATTTCACCCCGTGGAGTCTCATGGCAGTTGGAAATCATCTGCTGGCCCAAACCATTATCAAACACCTTCTACCACTTTTCAAAAATCACCATTTTGACCACTAACACTATTCTCCTTGAGATCAACTTTTTAACACAGCCCGTCAGAGTCCCCTTGCACCTCCAGTAACTCTTCCCTGGCCTCAACTCAATGATTGAAGGGTGAAACATCCCCATTTACCCTTCTGGACAGCAGCATTCTTCTCCTTTCTCACCTCCCTCCTCACTCCAGTGGCCACCCAGGGCATCCAATGCCCCTCCCCCATTCTTTACTCCTCCCTAGAGCTACCAGACATGCTTGGCCGTCCCCACTTTGCCAAAAAATGGCATGCCGGCCATTTGCACGCTCTGGAGCGTGCTACAGTGCGCTCCCGCACTGTAGCCGCCCCCTGCCAAGCACCCCCGGCCACCTCGGCTCTCCCCCTCACGCCAGCCGATGCTCCTCGACGTCCGCAGCATGCCACGCCTCTGTCCCCCTCCTCCCTCTCCCTCCTCTTGCCCCAGCTCACGCGCGCTGGCCGCCCAAGCGCACCAGTGAGCGCGCTCACACGCGCGGTGCCCTGGCCCCCTGCTTTCCCTCTCTTCTCTCCCCTCGCCCTAGACCAACCCCACGAGCACCCCAGACATGCCCACACATGCCCCCGTGGCCTCCAGCAACGGCTAGAAACTCACCGGCGCACGAGCCACGGTGCACCTCGCCCCCCTTCTATTTAAGCCCCCCCGAGCTCCCCTCTCCTCACCACTCGCCCTCTGCACCACCATATCATGTCCCTGCACCCCCAGTTCCTCTCTAGAACTGCGCGAGCTCAAGATCGAGCTCGAGCTCCGCCGCCTCGGGTCGCCGTCAATCCCATGGTACAGGCCACCCCCGGCCCTCTTTATTGCTTCTATGGAACACCCATAGCTCACTAATTGATTCCCCCCTCTTTCCCGCTCGTTTTGCAGTCGAAAACGGCCGGAGCCATCGACGCCCGACGCTCCTTCACCGTGAAACTCGTCGCCGGCGAACCACTGCTCCCCTCCAGCCAACTTCAGCACCACCCGAACGGCGACACGACGGGGAGTCCAACGGTGCCATCAGCTCACGCCGCCGTGCCCGCAAACGTCGCCGGTGAGCTCGCCGGCCCTCTGCCGCAGGGTTAGGGATGACAGGCGGGCCCCGCCTGTCAGCCTCTCCCCTCCATCGCCCCCTTTCTCTTAATGACGCCTGGGCCCCGCCCGTTAGGTTTAAACCTGGCGCGCACGCAAGCACTAGCATGCTGGGCCGCCTCTCGGACTGGGCCTGCTGCGCTGCGGCTCTTCTGGCCCAGTTGCACGGTGCTCCTTTTCCTTTTTTCTTTTCTGTTAAACTTGCAAAAATTCCACAGGATTAAATATTCATCCAAATGCAATAATTCCAACTCCCTTACTTTTCTAAAAATCCCACCTATTTAATGGTATAACTTTCATAAATTTCCATCAAACTTTTCTGCACTGTTCAATTTTAAATTCAAATTTGAGCATTTATATTCCCGTCTGAAAATCCATTTATCCTATCCCACCACTCCAAATCCATAACTAGTAATTTTCCCCTTCTTAGTTTTCACCCTAGTATTTAACAAAAATAAGTTGACATTTTTCTGAGCACTTTGGTTTTTCTGTTTTACTATTGCCTTGTTTTCTCGTTATTTTTTTGCGACGATTAGATCCCGTATTAGACGAAGTTGCTGAAGAAGAAGAAGGAGAAGGATTTGGAGAACTTGAAGAACAAGGCAAGCAGCCCTTTGACCATGTCTAAGAAACCCTTTTTATGCATGTCATATGGCACTTTTATTGCTTGCATCGAAGTCATGATAAAATGGTGACCACTTGAGGTGGTTGCCTTCGTTGCTTTTCTTGTTGACACTTGCATGATGCATGACCCTACCTTTCTATGAGGGTTATGCCTGTGGGGGTAGTTAAGATGCTAAAGTAGTGCTACGCAAAAAGGGACGGGAATATGCATGGTGATGGAGACAAAGTATTTTCAAAAGACTTTTCGAAAACCCCATCGGGTGCCACTTATGCCCGGGGGAGATGATGAGTTGGGTAACCACTTGATGACGAGGTGGTGTACCGAGGCAAGTGTGTGTGTTGTTTTTGAAAACGGGTTAATTTAAGATTTTTCGACTGTCCCAACCTTAAATGCGCAACCACTCTACCCTTGTATGGGAAAGGGCATTATTGATTACCTAGTCCGATACTAGCTTGGAGCCCGCATTACTAGTGACGGGGGAGAGTTGGTGCGCTCTCTCGGGACGGGGTCATGCCAGGTAGGGCGGCCATGACTGTTTTCACAGGGCACCGAATACACCGTTGTGTCCCCTCTCGGATGTTACGATCTTGAGTAAGTCTCGTATGATGTACGTCGTGAGGATACGGAACAACGAGTGGACTCCTTGTTAGTGTCGTCTAGGGAAAGATAGTGATCGGGTGCTTAACCCGGGTACTTGAGGTATCATGGGTCATGGATGACACGGAAGTTCCCCGGATCTTGTGGGTAAAGTGTGCAACCTCTGCAGAGTGTAAAACTATTCGGATAGCCGTGTCCATGGTCACGGACAGTTGGGTGGTGCTGCTTAAACTATGTCCAGAGTTTTTCAAACCACGTATATGTGTGTGTTAATAAGGCTATTGGGTAAGTCAGATGGCTTGACACAATGATCAAGTTGGATTGGTGTCCAACTCCGCTTATGTTGATATATGTAACTTGTTCATAAGGATATCTGTTCTCTCATGATGCATGCTTTACAGGTTGATAGATCATGTCATTGCACTCAAAACTAGCTTTCTGCAAATTACCTACTTAGTGCTGTATCATTGCATTATTGTGCCTTGTTCCAATCATGGGTTGCTTGCGAGTACATTCAAAGTACTCGTTGGCTTGCCACTAGTTATTTAATTGGCCAGGCATGAAAGAACAGGAGTTCGAAGAAGAGTTCTTTGGAGACGAACATGCGAACTAGGACGCTTCCCAGTTAGAATGCCTGTAGGGTTAAGGCAGATGGCATGGGTTCTACTTATCGACGAACATTTCCGCTGCTTAAGCTTATTTGGTATTCGGCCCATGTGGCTTTATCTATGTAAGACTTAACCATAATGGTCATAATTTGTGTAAGACGGTATGTATGGATGTAAGACTCTTGTTAATCAGCTTCTATGTGTTCAGTGAGCATTGATCTCTGGGATCACTGTACACATGCATTCGGTGATCATGACTTATGAGTCGGGGTCCCCACAGATTCCTCATGTAATAGCTATAACATAGGGTGACACAGAACTAGCTCCAGTTCATCAATGTAATGTGGGCATGTATTACGTAATTAGTCATACGTGCTTATGGAAAAGAACTTGCATGACATCTTTTGTCCTACCCTTCCGTGGCAGCGGGCTCCTAGCGGAAACTAAGGGATATTAAGGCCTCCTTTCAATAGAGAACCGGAACAAAGCATTAGCACATAGTGAATACATGAACTCCTCAAACTACGGTCATCACCGAGAAGTATCTCGATTATTGTCACTTCGGGGTTGTCGGATCATAACACATAATAGGTGACTATAGACTTGCAAGATAGGATCAAGAACACACATATATTCGTGAAAACATAATTGGTTCAGATCTGAAATCATGGCACTCGGGCCCTAGTAACAAGCATTAAGCATAGCAAAGTCATAGCAACATCAATCTCAGAACATAGTGGATACTAGGGATCAAACCCTAACAAAACTAACTTGATTACATGGTAAATCTCATCCAACCCATCACCGTCCAGCAAGCCTACGATGGAATTATTCACGCACGGCGGTGAGCATCATGAAATTGGTGATGGAGGATGTTTGATGATGACGACGGCGACCAATCCCCCTCTCCGAAGCCCTGAACGGACTCTAGTTCAGCCCTCCCGAGAGAGATTAGGGCTTGGCGGCGGCTCCATATCGTAAAACGCGATGAAACTTTCTCCCTGATTTTTTTTCTCTGCGAGACGGAATATATGGAGTTGGAGTTGAGGTCGGCGGAGCCTCAGGGGGCTCACGAGACAGGGCGCGCCCCCCACCCTTGTGGACAAGGTATGGGCCCCCTGGTCTTGATTCTTTCGCCAGTATTTTTTATATTTTCCAAAAAGTGCCTCCGTGGATTTTCAGGACATTCCGAGAACTTTTGTTTCTACACATAAAACAACATCATGGCAGTTCTGCTGAAAACAACGTCAGTCCAGGTTAGTTTCATTCAAATCATGCAAGTTAGAGTCCAAAACAAGGGCAAAAGTGTTTGGAAAAGTAGATATGTTGGATACGTATCAACTCCCCCAAGCTTAAACCTTTGCTTGTCCTCAAGCAATTCAGTTGATAAACTGAAAGTGATAAAGAAAAACTTTTACAAACTCAGTTTGCTCTTGTTGTTGTAAACATGCAAAGCCATCATTCCGGTTTCAGCAAATATTATGAACTAACCATACTCACAATAACACTTAGGTCTCACAATTACTCATATCAATAGCATAATCAGCTAGCGAGCCATAATAATAAAACTCAGATGACAACACTTTCTCAAAACAATCATAACATGATACAACAAAATGGTATCTCGCTAGCCCTTTCTGAGACCGTAAAACATAAATGCAGAGCACCTTGATAAAGGACTGACTAAACATTGTAATTCATGGTAAAAGAGATCCAGTCAAGTCATACCCAAGATAAACCAATAATAATGAATGCAAATGACAGTGTGCTCTCCAGCGGGTGCTTTTTAATAAGAAGGGTGATGACTCAACATAAAAGTAAATAGATAGGCATACTTTCACTGTTAGCAGAGGGAAGCAGGGATTTGTAGAGGTGCCAGAGCTCGATTTTAAAATAGAGATTGAATAACATTTTGAGCGGCATACTTTCACTGTCAACGCAACAACTATGAGATGGCTGTATCTTCCATACTACATGCATTATAGGAAGTTCCCAAACAGAATGGTAAAGGTTTATACTCCCCCAACCACCAACAAGCATCAATCCATGGCTTGCTCAAAACAACGAGTGCCTCCAACTAACAACAGCTGAGGGAGTCCTGGACTAGGGGGTGTCCGGATAGCCGGACTATCATCATCGGCCGGACTCCAAGACTATGAAGATACAAGATTGAAGACTTCGTCCCGTGTCCGGATGGGACTTTCCTTGGCGTGGAAGGCAAGCTTGGCGATACGGATATGTAGATCTCCTACCATTGTAACCGACTCTGTGTAACCCTAGCCCTCTCCGGTGTCTATATAAACCGGAGGGTTTTAGTCCGTAGGACGAACAACCATTACAACAATCATACCATAGGCTAGCTTCTAGGGTTTAGCCTCCTTGATCTCGTGGTAGATCCACTCTTGTACTACCCATATCATCAATATCAATCAAGCAGGAGTAGGGTTTTACCGCCATCAAGAGGGCCCGAACCTGGGTAAAAACATCGTGTCCCTCGTCTCCTGTTACCATCCGCCTAGACGCACAGTTCGGGACCCCCTACCCGAGATCCGCCAGTTTTGACACCGACATTGGTGCTTTCATTGAGAGTTCCTCTGTGTCGTCACCGATAGGCTTGATGGCTTCTTCAGTCAACGACGCAGTCCAGGGTGAGACTTTTCTCCCCGGACAGATCTTCGTGTTCGGCGGCTTTGCACAGTGGGCCAATTCGCTTGGCCATCTGGAGCAGATCGAAAGCTACGCCCCTGGCCGTCAGGTCAGGTTTGGAAGCTTAAACTTCACGGCTGACATCCGCGGAGACTTGATGTTCGATGGATTCGAGCGACAACCAAGCGCGCTACACTGTCACGGCCGCACACGAGTCCGCTCTGGCCCATAGTTCGGAGCCGACCGCGCAGATCGAGGACAGGTGGCTGGACACCGCCTCGGGGGCTGCAATCTCTACGGCGATGGAGCCGAATACTGACCTTGTCACTTGCAAAGCTCGTGACTCCGAGGTGCTGGACTCCTTGCCGGACTCTGAACCACCTACGCCCCTGCCAATCGAATCCAATTGGGCGCCGATCATGGAGTTCACCACTGCGGACATCTTTCAGCACTCACCCTTTGGCGACATCCTAAATTCTCTAAATTATCTCTCGTTATCAGGAGAGCCCTGGCCGGACTACGGTCAGGATGGTTGGGATGCGTACGACGAAGAAATTCAAAACCCTCCTACCACCCACTTTGTAGCCACTGTCGACGACCTAACCGACATGCTAGACTATGACTCCGAAGACATCGATGGTATGGACGATGATGCCGGAGACGATCAAGAACCAGCGCCTACGGGGCACTGGAAGACCACCTCGTCATACGACATATACATGGTGGACATCCCAAAGGACGGGGACGGCGAAGAAGCAGCGGAGGCAGATTCCTCTAAGAAACAGCCCAAGCGCTGACGTCAGCGGCGCCGCTCTAAATCCCGCCACAGCAAGAATGGAGATTCTGGCACCAGAGATAATAACACTCCAGAGAGTGCCGAAGACAACCTCCTCCAGCAAGATTCAGCACAGGAGGACGGAGAAGCCAGCCCTCAAGAGAGGGTGGCAGACGAGGAGATAGAGGATGACAATTACATGCCTCCCTCCGGAGACGAGGCAAGCCTCAACGGCGATGAATTCGTCGTGCCAGAGGATCCCGTCGAACAAGAGCGTTTTAAACGCAGGCTAATGGCCACGGCGAACAGCCTAAAGAAAAAGCAGCAACAGCTTCGAACTGATCAAGACCTGCTGGCCGACAGATCGACCGAGGTCCTCGCGGCCGAAGAGCATCAACTCGAACGCCCCTCCAAAAGCTACCCAAAACGCAAGTTGCTCCCCCGATTAGAGGAGGAGGCATACAAACCTTCATCACCAGCGCACAATACGGCTGACCGACCACCTCGTGGCCGCGACAGGGAGGCATCTAGGCCCTCCACCAGAACCGTACCCCGGCACCGCTCGAAAAGCGCGAAGCCACAGGGGAATGCGCCGGACTTGCGAGACGTATTGGAGGACAAGGCAAAACAATCAAGATCTATCTACGGATCACGTGGGCGCCCCATGATCCACAACGACTACCGTCGCGCCGGATACAACAACTCCGGCCGGGCCGAACACAACAGACAAAGCTCTCTTGAGCTACATCGTGATATTGCCCAGTATAGAGGCGCCGCAAACCCACTATGCTTCACAGATGAAGTAATGGATCATCAAATCCCCAAAGGGTTTAAACCCGTGAACATTGAATCTTATGATGCCACAACGGACCCCGCGGTTTGGATCGAAGATTATCTCCTTCATATCCATATGGCCCGCGGTGATGATCTCCACGACATCAAGTATCTCCCACTCAAGCTTAAAGGACTAGCTCGTCATTGGCTTAACAGCTTGCCAGCAAAGTCAATTGGGTGTTGGGAGGACCTGGAAGCCGCATTCCTCGACAACTTCCAAGGCACATATGTGCGACCACCAGACGCCGATGACCTAAGCCACATAATTCAGCAGCCAGACGAATCGGCCAAACAGTTCTAGACACGGTTCTTAACAAATAAAAATCAAATCGTCGACTGTCCGGATGCAGAGGCCCTCGCAGCCTTCAAACATAACATCCGCGACGAGTGGCTGGCCCGGCACCTAGGACAGGAAAAGCCGAAATCCATGGCAGCCCTCACATCACTCATGACCCGCTTCTGTGCGGGGGAGGACAACTAGCTAGCCCGCAGTAACAACCCCAGCAAAAATTCTGGCAGTCCGGACTACAAGGACCGCAATGGCAGGTCGCGTCGTAACAAAAACAAATGCCGCGTTAACGACGATAACACTGAGGATACGGCAGTCAACGCCAGATTCAGAAGCTCAAAACCTGTTCAGCGGAAAAAGCCATTTAAAAGAACTACCCTGGGTCCGTCCAATTTGGACCGAATACTCGACCGCTCTTGCTAGATACATGGCACCCTCGAAAATCCAGCTAATCACACCAACAAGGATTGTTGGGTATTCAAGCAGGCAGGCAAGTTAATTGCCGAAAACAATGACAAGGGGCCGCATAGCAATGACGAGGAGGAGACCCGGCCGCCGAACAGTAGAGGACAGAAGCGGTTCCCCCCACAAGTGTGGACGGTAAACATGATATACGCAACCCACATACCCAAGAGGGAGCGGAAGCGTGCACTTAGGGACGTATATGCGATGGAGCCAGTCGCCCCGAACTTCAATCCATGGTCCTCTTGCCCGATCACTTTCGATCGAAGGGACCACCCCACCAGTATCCGCCATGGCGGGTTCGCCGCATTGGTCTTAGACCCAATCGTCGATGGATTTCACCTCACTCGAGTCCTGATGGACGGCGGCAGCAGCCTGAACCTGCTTTATCAGGATACAGTGCGCAAGATGGGCATAGACCCCTCAAGGATTAAACCTACAAAGACGACCTTCAAAGGCGTCATACCAGGTGTTGAGGCCAATTGTACAGGCTCAGTCACACTAGAAGTGATCTTCGGATCCCCGGATAATTTCCGAAGCGAGGAGTTAATATTCGACATAGTCCCGTTCCGCAGTGGCTATCACGCTCTGCTCGGACGAACCGCGTTTGCAAAGTTCAACGCGGTGCCGCAATACGCATACCTTAAGCTCAAGATGCCAGGCCCTCGTGGAGTCATCACGGTCAACGGAAACACTGAACACTCCCTTCGAACGAAGGAACACACAGCGGCTCTCGCAGTAGAAGTACAAAGCAGCCTCTTAAGGCAATTTTCGAGTCCGGCCGTTAAACGACCGGACATGGCCGAACGCGCCCGGAGCAACATACATCAAGACCACCTGGCACGTCCCGGGCACGCGTAGCAATGCGGCCCCAACCCCAGCCCTTGCATGATTGCAAGACGAGCTCTTCACGTACATCATTACGCTCTGGAGATACCATGGGCATAGGGGGAGGGCCACGACCACGACAGGCCCAGAGTGCGGCTCAACCACACCAGGGGCTCCCAAGTGTGTCGCTCTTTTTCTTTTCCTTTTTTCTATTTATCCACAGGACTCCGTTCACCAGAGACCCTGTCCGGCGGTGAATCTGCCGAACTCACGATGCAACAGCCAGGGAAGGACAAAGGCTACGACGAACACTCAGGTGGTCTCCATTATGAGCATTAAATCTGTTAAATACACCATTCCACAGCCTACCCCTGGAGGGGGACATGTCTAATAGTCCAATCCCTTGCTTACCGCACTATTTGTATCGTTCTGCACTCATGGCAGAATTCCTTGAATAAACAATGAATCACTTTTCGCTTATAATTGCATTCCTTTTTTTACATATATGTTCATTTATGACGTTTTGCATCCGTACACTTTGGTACGGCCGAATACACCAGGGCTTATGTTCCTCGCATTATGGTGTGATATGTCCGAACACTTTCACAAGTGCGGCACCCCGAACTTATAGCACTATATGCATCGGCTCCGAATCATGTCTTGGGTCAATAGTTTGGTTTGCCCGGCTCCCATGTTTTGGTACCTTACGTTCCGTTCTATCGGCTAAGGTAGCACTGGGAGAACCACTGCGATTGCGCCCCGGTTGAGCTGGGCGAGCGCCTCAGTGGAGAAAGCTAAAACTGACCGTCATGATAAGGCGAGAGTTGGTCGCTGTTCGAGAGGTCTTTTCGAGTCCCTAAAGAATTATGCCGCTTAGAGCGAGGAACCGGCTTCGTCCGGCCCAGGCGTGGATAGCGCCCCGAACTCAGTCTTCCGAACACTAGGGGCTTCGCCGAAATTTAAAATTATAGAATTCTCTGGCTAAGTGAGAGTGTTCAAGCATCGTAAGTCCGGTTGCCTCGTTTGTTGTGTTGAGCGCCTCCCTAGACGGACCCAACAATGGGAACAAGAGTGCTCAAGTTTATCCCGAACACCCTAGCACTCGTGGCATGGGGGCTGAAGCCGATGACTTGCCATCTCTTAGATTTGATAAACGGCCGCACAGAAGGTAATATTTTAAATTAATAAGCGTTGCTTAGCGCATATGAACAAAGTTTTCAGCGCACAGGATAACACATTGCGAGTCTACTCAAATATTACATCTTTGGGGCACTCGTCCGCAATCTTGCGGGCACCCTTCAGGACACTCTTATAATACATTTCGGGCGTACGATACTCCTTGCCCGCCGGCGACGCGTCTATCAGAAGCTTCTCAGCATCCAGGCTGCCCTAGTGCACCTTTGCGCGGGCACGGGCCCGACGGGCACCTTCAATGCAGGCGGAGCGCTTGATGATTTCCACCCAAGGGCACGCATCCACTAGCCGCCGCACGAGGCCGAAATAGCTCCCAGGCATGGCCTCTTCAGGCCACAGCCGGACTATGAGGCCCTTCATGGCCTGCTCGGCTACCTTGTGAAGCTCGACCAGCTGCTTCAGCTGGTCGCTAAGGGGCACCGGATGTCCGGCCTCAGCATACTGAGACCAGAAGACCTTCTCTGTTGAGCTCCCCTCCTCGGCCCGGTAGAATGTGGCGGCATCGGACACGCTGCGAGGTAGATCTGCAAACGCCCCTGGAGAGCTCCGAATTCGGGTAAGTAATAGGTAATTCACATTCACATGCTTGCTTTGCATGAAAAATGCCTTACCCGCCGCTATTTTCTTCACCGCCTCAATCTCCTGGAGGGCCCTATGGGCCTCGGCCTTAGCGGCTTTGGCACTCTCAAGAGCCGAGGCAAGCTCGGACTCTTGAGTCTTCGAGTCGCGCTCGAAACTCTCATGCTTTTCCATGAGAGCCTGGAGCTCTTGCCGCACCTCCGCCACCCGCGCCTCCTGCTTCTCTCGCTCCGCTCGTTCCGCGGCCGCATTACGTTCGGCCGCGGACACAGCCTCCTTCAGGGTCTCCACCTCGTTCGTGGCCCCTGCAGTGCCCATGTTATCCTTGTTATTTATATTGCAACAAAAATCCTTTTCTGTAAGGTACAAATTTAATACAGTGTTACTCACCTTCTTTGTCCTCGAGCTGCTTCTTGGCAAGGCCGAGCTCGTTCTCGGTCCGCTCGAGGTCCTGCTTCAAAGCACCGACCTCCGCAGTCAATGTGGCAGAGGTCAGGAGTGCAGCCTGCAATCCCATATTGACATAATTTTTAGAACTCCTGCGTATATCTTTTTAGATCCTCAGTCCGGCTTTTCTTTCCGAACACCGAACCGAGCATCAGGGGGTACTGTCTATGTGGTATTACATTACATATTTTAAAACTTCTTACCTCAAAGCCTGTTAGAAGGCCGCTGCAGGCTTCGGTCAGCCCGCTCTTGGCAAGCTGAACCTTCTGAATCACCGCACTCATGATAGTGCGGTGTTCTTCCTCGATGGAAGCGCCGTTGAGCGCCTCCAACAAGTTGTCCGGCGCCTCCGGTTGGACGGAGGCCACCGGTGCCACGGTCTTGCCCTTCTTACGAAGGGGCCGCCTGCCGGACTCCGGAACCACTGCGGGTTCCGGGGCGGAGTCCGGTGCGAAGTCCGGGAGGTTGCCCTGTGGCACCTCCGGTGCCTCACCCTCCTGGCGGGTCCCCTCCTGGGATCCCACCTCGGCGTCCTCGGCGTCGCGAGGGGTGGAGGCGGTCGGAATGGAATCCACATCCGACGGAGCCAACGACCCGCTCGAAGAAGCGGGAAAATCGTCCTCGGCCGGACTGCAGGTTGTATGCGGCATTAGAAGGACACTGTGTGGCGAAAAAGAGATCATTCAGGAATCCGGATACTTACGATCTTGCCGGGGGATTGGCCCTTGAGGGCCACCCCTCGTCGCCGTCGTCGGTGTTGGCGGAGCTGTCCGGAGGAAGGGTCCTTCCCCTCTTGGACCCTTCGGCCTCCCCCGTTGGGGAAGCCTTCCTCTTCCTCTCTCCCCCCTCCTGGGGAGAGTCCTCTCTCTCCTCCTCGTCTTCGGGAGAGGAGTCCGCCTCGGAGCCATCGGACGATGAGTCTGATACCACCTGGCGCCGGGAACTCCTTCGGGTTCCCGTGGCTGCCTTCTTGGCCTTCTTCTCCGGCACCACGTAAGGGGCCAGAACCAGCAGCCCCGTCAAACGGGTATCCGCTGGGTTTTCGGGAAGGGGAGCCGGAAAATCAACCTGTCCGGACGTCCTCTGCCAGTCCTGTTAAAGGCATTGGGAGTTTTAGATCCCACGTAGAGTCAAACTATGAAAAAAGTAAGCGTCCCATAAAGGATAGCAAAGCTTACCTCGCCGGCCAGTAGCTTTGTGCTGAACCCGCGATCTTCAGTTGCGGATGCGGGGGCTTCTCCGCCCTTGAATAGCACCTTCCAGGCAGCTTCGTACATCGTGTCGAAGAGCCCGCTTAGGGTCTGGTGCTGTGCTGGATCAAACTCCCACAAATTGAAGGCCCGTTGCTGGCAGGGGAGAATCCGGCGGACGAGCATGACCTGGATCACGTTGACAAGCTTAAGCTTCTTGTTCACCAGGGTCTGGAGACATGACTGGAGTCCTGTCAGCTCCTCCGAACTACCCCATAACAAGCCCTTCTCTTTCCAGGAGGTGAGCTGCATGGGGATACTAGATCTGAACTCGGGGGCCGCTGCCCATTTAGGGTCACGCGGCTCGGTGATATAGAACCACCCCGATTGCCACCCTTTGATGGACTCCACGAAGGCACCCTCGAGCCAGAGGACGTTGGGCATTTTGCCCACCATGGCGCCTCTGCACTCCGCTTGGACGCCCTTCACCACCTTCGGCTTGACATTGAAGGTCTTTAGCCACAAGCCGAAGTGGGGCTGGATGCAGAGGAAGGCCTCGCACACGACGATAAACGCCGAGATGTTGAGGATGAAGTTTGGCGCCAGATCGTGGAAGTCCAGGCCGTAGAAGTACATGAGCCCCCGGACGAAGGGGTGAAGTGGGAAGCCCAGTCCGCGGAGGAAGTGGGGAAGGAATACGACCCTCTCTGGGGCCTGGGGGTGGGGATGAGCTGCCCCTTGTCGGGCAGCCAGTGCGCGATGTCGCTGGACAAGTATCCGGCGCCGCGTAGCCTCTCGATGTGTCCCTCCGTAACGGAGGAGGCCATCCATTTTCCTCCCGCTCCGGACATGGCTGGAGGAGGTTGAGACGAGATGTGCGGACTTGGGCGCTGGAGCTCGAGTGCACGGAGATGGATAAGCAAAAGGAGGAAGAAGGCGTAGGTAAAGAGGGTGGATCCTTATCCCCTTATATATGGGCGGACGAAGACTATGCGTCCCCACCAGCCTGATAAAACTCGCTTATCACCCAGGCGCCACAATCAATGGCGCGGTTGGGTTACCCATGTCCGTATTGATGGGAATCCCGAAATAAAGGGGAACACGATCTCTGCTTCGACAAGACGTGCTAAGGAAACCGCTTCGCTAAACGTGCTGAGGTGGTATAATAAAAATTATTCAAGTAAAGGCTTGGTAGTGGCTTGACGTCATGCCACGAAATACGTCAGCAGATTGAACTTGTGTACATATTATTCTCTCTACGGTGCTATGTGGAATTTATTTTACAGAGCCGGACACTATCCTGGTGTTCGCAATCTTCTATGGATTATTCGGAGGAGGAACCCGCCTTGCAATGCCGAACAATATGCGCGCCGGACTCATCGTCATTGAAGCCTGGTTCAGGGGCTACTGAGGGAGTCCTGGACTAGGGGGTGTCCGGATAGCCGGACTATCATCATCGGCCGGACTCCAAGACTATGAAGATACAAGATTGAAGACTTCGTCCCGTGTCCGGATGGGACTTTCGTTGGCGTGGAAGGCAAGCTTGGCAATACGGATATGTAGATCTCCTACCATTGTAACCGACTCTGTGTAACCCTAGCCCTCTACGGTGTCTATATATACCGGAGGGTTTTAGTCCGTAGGACGAACAACCATTACAACAATCATACCATAGGCTAGCTTCTAGGGTTTAGCCTCCTTGATCTCGTGGTAGATCCACTCTTGTACTACCCATATCATCAATATCAATCAAGCAGGAGTAGGGTTTTACCTCCATCGAGAGGGCCCGAACCTGGGTAAAAACATCGTGTCCGTCGTCTCCTGTTACCATCCGCCTAGACGCACAGTTCAGGACCCCCTACTCGAGATCCGCCGGTTTTGACACCGACAACAGCCATGGGGGAGTTTTGTTTAATTATTTTGATTTGCTTTCATCTTTTTGGATCATGGGACTAGGCATCCCGGTTACCGGCCCTTTCTCGTGAATGAGGAGCGGAGTCCACTCCTGTTGAGAATAACCCACCTAGCATGCAAGATATAGGCAGCCCTAGTTGAAACATGAGCTGCTCGAGGATACAAAACATAATTTCATTTGAAGGTTTGGAGTTTGGCACATACAAATTTACTTGGAACGGCAGGTAAATACCGCATATAGGTAGGTATGGTGGACTCATATGGAACAACTTTGGGGTTTAAGGAGTTTGGATGCACAAGCAGTATTCCCGCTTAGTACAGGTGAAGGCTAGCAAAAGACTAGGAAGCGACCAACTGAGAGAGCGACAACAGTCATGAACATGCATTAAAATTAATTCACACCGAATACAAGCATGAGTAGGATATAATCCACCATGAACATAAATATCATGAAGGCTATGTTGATTTGTTTCAACTACATGCGTGAACATGTGCCAAGTCGAGTCACACAATTCATTCAAAGGAGGATACCATCCCATCATACCACATCATAATCATTCTAATAGCATGTTGGCACGCAAGGTAAACCATTATAACTCATAGCTAATCAAGCATGGCACAAGCAACTATAATCTCTAAATGTCATTGCTAATATGTTTACTTCATAATAAGCTAAATCAGGAACGATGAACTCATCATATTTACAAAAACAAGAGAGGTCGAGTTCATACCAGCTTTTCTCATCTCAATAAGTCCATCATATATCGTCATTATTGCCTTTCAGTTGCACAACCGAATGATGTGTATAATAATAATAGTGCACGTGCATTGGACTAAGCTGGAATCTGCAAGCATTCAACTCAAGAGAGAAGACAAGGTAACATGGGCTCTAAGTTAAATAAACATTCATGCATATGAGAGCCACTAAACATTTTCAATATGGTCTTCTACTCTCGACCCCAAAGAAAAGAAAAGAAAAGAAAACTATTTACACGGGAAAGCTCCCAACAAGTAAGAAGAAGAACGAGAAATCTTTTTGGGTTTTCATTTTAATTACTACTACAAGCATGGAAATTAAACTAACTAATTTTTTTGGTTTTTTCTTAAGGTTTATCAAACACACAAGAAGAAAACTAGAAAAAGAAAATTAAACTAGCATGGATAATACAATGAAAGAGTATGAGCACCGATGACTAGTGTGTGAACATGAATGTAAAGTCGGTGAGAAATACATACTCCCCCAAGCTTAGGCTTTTGGCCTAAGTTGGTCTAATACCAAGGACCGCGTGGCTGATATCCGTAGTTGTAGCTGGGGTCGTACTGAGATGCAGCAGCAACCGCCTCCCGAGCTGCCTCCGCTCTCCCCTTATGTTCAACCACTTCCTCCCTGGTAACAACATATCTTCCTTTTGCCTGATAATCAAAAAGGAGAGGAGCAAGAAGAGTAACATGGACGACGTTGCGTCTGTCATAGATTAGTCGATAATGGAGGAATTGTTCATTCCTCCTAAGAAAATGATGATTGACCATAGCGTCATAATCTAAATGAGTAGGAGGTAACATCATATCCCCCTCTCGTGGGGCTATACCAAGATAATTAGCCACACGGGTTGCATAAATTCCTCCAAATAAATCTCCAACTCTACCATTATTCTGCAACCTATGTGCAACTATTGCCCCCAAGTTATAACCTTTATAACCTAACACAACACTCTTGATGACACACAGATCAGGGGCACACATATGACATGCTTCATTTTTACCGTTAATGCATCTACCAATGAAGAGAGCAAAATAATGTATAGCAAGAAAATGAATGCTCCCTATGGTGGCTTGTGCAATATCCCTGGATTCCCCCACAGTAATACTAGCAAGGAAATCTCTAAATTCAGATTTGTGAGGATCATTAATATTACCCCACTGCGGAAGTTTGCAAGCAGTTGTAAAATCCTCTAAGTCCATGGTATAAGATGTATCATAAATATCAAATAGGACATTAGGAGAATTATGCGTGCAGTTATATTTAAACCTCCGCACAAAGGAATCAGTCAATTGATAGTACTGAGGACACTTATCTTGTAAGAAGTCCTCCAGCTCAGCATTATGCGCATACGCGTCAAATTCCTCCTTAAAGCCTGCTTCGACCATAAAATCATCGGATGGCCACTCACAACCTCGTACATCTGCGTCCCTCGGTAATTCAACGTCTTTCTCACGTATAGAAATCCTGGGCCTTTCTTTACCGAGGGACCACCTTGGTACATTCTCCTAGACATAATTCTTTTTCTGAAAATTTTCTGAAATTTTAGTAACTTCAAAATAGAAGTGAATAAAACTAAACAAGATTGATAGCAACTACTCCTACAAGTGCCTAGAGCCTATATCATGCATTAGAATTGCTTGGAACCTCATAAATTCAATATGCAAGCTCAAGAACATGGTCACCTTTGCAGCAAAAATTTGCAATGAATAAAGCACTAGAACAAAAACTAATTGGACCAATGGAGGAGTCACATACCAAGTAACAATCTCCCAAAGCAGTTTTGTGAATGGAGCTTTGAGCAAGGAGATCGAAAATCGTAGCAAAATGAGCTAGAACTCGTGCTTGAGCTGGATGGGGATTTTTTTGGGAGGAAGATGAAGTGTGTGAGTGCTGGCATAAGTGGAGGGGGCCACCAGGGGCCCACGAGATAGGGGGGCGCGCCCTCCACTCTCGTGGCCTGGTGCTTGCCCCTCCTGCAGTGATTTCACTGCCTAAAATCCTCAAATATTCCATAAAAAATCATACTAAATTTGCAGGGCATTTGGAGCACTTTTATTTTTGGGATATTTTTTATTGCACGGATAATTCAGAAAACAAACAGATAATACTATTTTTGCTTTATTTATTCTAAATAACAGAAAGTAAAAAGGGAGTATAGAAGGTTGTGCCTTCTAGTTTCATCCATCTCGTGATCATCAAAATGAATCCACTAACAAGGTTGATCAAGTCTAGTTAACAAACTCATTCCGAGTAACAAGGAACTGGAGAAATTTTGAATAACACTAAGTTACCTCAATGGGGATATGAACATCCCCAATAATAAGAAGATCATACTTTTTGTTGACAGTAGGGATAGGAAATTCAAAACCTCCAATAATGATAGTTGGAACTTTTCCAATAGAATTGATGCTATGAACTTGAGTTTGTTTCCTTGGAAAGTGTACCGTATGCTCATTACCATTGACATGAAAAGTGACATTGCCTTTGTTGCAATCAATAATAGCCCCTGCAATATTCAAAAAGAGTCTACCAAGGATAATCGACATACTATCGTCCTCGGGAATATCAAGAATAACAAAGTCCGTTAAGATAGTGACATTTGCAACCACAACAGGCACATCCTCACAAATACCGACAGGTATAGCAATTGATTTATCGGCCATTTGCAAAGATATTTCAGTAGGTGTCAACTTATTCAATTCAAGCCTAAAAAAAGGGCAGCCCCAGTGCATGTAGCTCCCGCTTGCGCAGGGTCTGGGGAAGGGTCCGACCACTTTGGGTCTACGATATAAAAAGAGAGGCATAACACTAACACCGGCTCCAAGATCACATAAAGCAGTTCTAACATAATTTCTTTTAATGGAGCATGGTATAGTTGGTATCCCCAGATCTCCAAGTTTCTTTGGTATTCCACCTTTAAAAGTATAATTAGCAAATATGGTGGAAATTTCAGCTTCCGGTACCTTTCTTTTGTTTGTAATGATATCCTTCATATACTTAGCATAAGGATTTACCTTGAGCATATCAGTCAAGTGCATACGTAAGAAAATAGGTCTAATCATTTCAGCAAAGCGCTCAAAATCCTCATCATCCTTTGTCTTGGATGGTTTGGGAGGAAAGGGCATGGTTTTCTGAACCCATGGTTCTCTTTCTTTACCGTGCTAGCAACAAAATCTCTCTTATCATAACGTTGATTCTTTGATTGTGGGTTATCAAGATCAACAACATGTTCAATCTCTACTTCATTGTTTTTGCTAGGTTGAGCATAAGTATGAACATTATCATTAACATTATGACTAGGTTCATGTTCATGACCTAATTGTGCTTCAGCATCAGAGATAGAAATATCATTGGGATTCTCAGGTGTGTCTACAGTAGGTTCGCTAGATGCATGCAAAGTTCTATCGTTTTTCTTTTTCTTCTTTTTGGAAGAACTAGGTGCCTCTAAATTATTTCTCTGAGAATCTTGCTCGATTCTCTTAGGGTGGCCTTTAGGATACAAAGGTTCTTGAGTCATTCTACCAGTTCTAGTAGCCACTCTAACAACAAAGTCATTTTTATTATTCAATTCATCAAGCAAATCATTTTGAGCTTTAAGTACTTGCTCAGCTTGAGTAGCAATCATAGAAGCACATTTGCTAACGAGTTTGAGTTCACCTTTAACTCTAGCCATATTATCGCTCATGCGTCCTATCTCGAAAGCATTATTCTTTAACTCTCTACCAACATAAGCATTAAAACTTTCTTGTGTAGCCATAAAGTCATCAAATTCATCTAAGCATGGGCTATGAAATTTTGTAGAAGGGATTTCAACTTTATCATATCTATAGAGAGAATTTACCTTTACTACCTGTGTCGGGTTATCAAGACAATGTGGTTCTTTGACATGCGGTATATTAAGACCATGTATTTCTTCAATAGGTGCTAAATTCTTAACATCTTCAACTTTAATATCTTTTTCTTTCATTGATTTCTTTGCCTCTTGCATATCTTCAGGACTGAGAAATAAAACACCTCTCTTCTTTGGAGTGTGTTTAGGAATAGGTTCAGGAGTTGGCTCAATTGGTTCAGGAATTGCCTCAGGAACTGGCTCAGGAAGAGTCCAATTATTTTCATTAGTCAACATATTATTCAATAGTTATTCAGCTTCGTCGACTGTTCTTTCCCTGAAAACACAACCAGCACAACTATCCAAGTAGTCCTTGGAAGCATTGGTTAGTCCATTATAAAAGATATCAAGTATTTCATTTTTCTTAAGAGGATGATCAGACAAAGCACTAAGTAATCGGAGAAGCCTCCACCAAGCTTGTGGGAGACTCTCTTCTTCGATTTGCACAAAATTATATATTTCCTGCAAGGCAGCTTGTTTCTTATGAGCAAGGAAATATTTAGCAGAGAAGTAATAAATCATATCCTGGGGACTACGCACACAACCAGGAGTAAGAGAATTAAACCAAGTCTTTGCATCACCCTTTAATGAGAACGGAAATATCTTAAGGATATAATAATAGCAATACTTCTCATCATTAGTAAACAGGGTGGCTATATCATTTAGCTTGGTAAGGTGTGCCACAACAGTTTCAGATTCAAGGCCATAAAAAGGATCAAATTCAACTAAAGTAATAATCTCAGGATCAACAGAGAATTCATAATCCTTATCAGTAACACAGATAGGTGAAGTAGCAAAAGCAGGGTCAGGTTTCATTCTAGCATTAAGAGACTGCTGCTTCCAGTTAGCTAATAATTTCTTAAGATCATATCTGTCTTTACAAGCAAAGATAGCTCTAGCAGCTTCCGATCCTCTTCTATAACATAACCCTTAGGAACAACAGGCAATTCATAATCATTAGGAGAACCTTCATCATCACTATCATCAATAATAGCATCTTCAATAATTTCGTTCTCTCTAGCCCTAGCAAGTTGTTAATCAAGAAATTCACCTAATGACAAAGTGGTATCACGCACAGAAGTAGTTTCATCATAAGTATCATGCGTAGCAGAAGTGGCATCATCAATAACATGCGACATATCAGAATTTATAGCAGTAGCAGGTTTAGGTGTCGCAAGCTTATTCAAAACAGAAGGAGAATCTAGTGCAGAGCTAGATGGCAATTCCTTACCTCCCCTCGTAGTTGAGGGAAAAACCATAGTTTTCACGTCTTTCAAGTTCTTCATAGTGATCAACAGATATAAATCCCAAGTGACTCAGAGAATAGAGCTATGCTCCCCGGCAACGGCGCCAGAAATTAGTCTTGATAACCCACAATTGTAGGGGATCACAACAGCTTTCGAGGGTAAAGTATTCAACCCAAATTTATTGATTTCACACAAGGGGAGCCAAAGAATATTCTTGAGTATTAGCAGTTGAGTTCTCAATTCAACCACGCCTGGATAACTTAGTATCTATAGCAAAGTATTTAGTAGCAAAGTAGTATGATAATAAAGGTAACAGTAGCAAAAGTAATATTTTTGGGTTTTGTAGTGATTTTAACAAGAGCAACGGAAAAGTAAATAAGCGAAGCATAATATGTGATAAGCTCGTAGGCAACGGATCAGTGATGGATAATTATGTCGGATGCGATTCCTCATGTAATAGCTATAACATAGGGTGACACAGAACTAGCTCCAGTTCATCAATGTAATGTAGGCATGTATTCCGTAAGTAGTGATACGTGCTTATGGAAAAGAACTTGCATGACATCTTTTGTCCTACCCTCCCGTGGCAGCGGGGTCCTAGCGGAAACTAAGAGATATTAAGGCCTCCTTTTAATAGAGAACCGGAACAAAGCATTAGCACATAGTGAATACATGAACTCCTCAAACTACGGTCATCACCGAGAAGTATCCCGATTATTGTCACTTCGGGGTTGTCGGATCATAACACATAATAGGTGACTATAGACTTGCAAGATAGGATCAAGAACACACATATATTCAAAGAAAACATAATATGTTCAGATCTGAAATCATGGGACTCGGGCCCTAGTGACAAGCATTAAGCATAGCAAAGTCATAGCAACATCAATATTAGAACATAGTGGATACTAGGGATCAAACCCTAACAAAACTAACTTGATTACATGGTAAATCTCATCCAACCCATCACCGTCCAGCAAGCCTACGATGGAATTATTCACGCACGGCGGTGAGCATCATGAAATTGGTGATGGAGGATGTTTGATGATGACGACGGCGACCAATCCCCCTCTCCGAAGCCCTGAACGGACTCTAGTTCAGCCCTCCTGAGAGAGATTAGGGCTTGGCGGCGGCTCCATATCGTAAAACACGATGAAACTTTCTCCCTGATTTTTTTTCTCTGCGAGACGGAATATATGGAGTTGGAGTTGAGGTCGGCGGAGCCTCAGGGGGCTCACGAGACAGGGGGGCGCGCCCAGAGGGGAGGGCGCGCCCCCCACCCTCGTGGACAGTGTGTGGGCCCCCTGGTCTTGTTTCTTTCACCAGTATTTTTTATATTTTCCAAAAAGTGCCTCCGTGAATTTTCAGGACATTCCGAGAAATTTTGTTTTCTACACATAAAACAACATCATGGCAGTTCTGCTGAAAACAGCGTATGTCCGGGTTAGTTTCATTCAAATCATGCAAGTTAGAGTCCAAAACAAGGGCAAAAGTGTTTGGAAAAGTAGATAGGTTGGAGACATATCACACCACACCAGCTCAAGAACACCCCTAGCGAGGCTGTTCTTCCTCTGTACTGTTCATCATCAGCCCGAGAGGCAATCCACCACCACACACTAGAGTAGGGTATTACAGCACAACGGTGGCCCGAACTAGTATAAACCTTGTGTCCCTTGTGTTGTTCATCGTGTAGCTTAGATTCGCGGTGAGGTTTTGGGGCGTGGATTGGTAGGGAGAAGATCTTCATGCGCACCCCAGAGTTCGAACCTTAAGGGTTTTGCCAGAACCCGATATCCGACATTTGGCACGCCAGGTAGGGGTGCACCAAAATCCTCTTTCCGCGGTTCCGCGTTCCATCGTTTCATTGCATCCATGGTGGACGCTCGCCGAGCTCGCGCCGAGCGTTGGGCTGCTCTCGCCGCCCGCGTCACCCAGACGGCTCCCGTCGGTCGGCCTCCTCGTCGTTCTCCGTCGTCTGCCCAACGGGGAACGAGCAACAAGCGTCGTCGCTGCATCCCTCGGTGCGGTGGGAAGGCCGCACGGCCACTCCGTCGCTAACTCCAGCTGGTTCATCGTCTCATGCTCGTCGTGCTCCCACGGACGTGCATGCCGTGTTGCTCCTGGCACGTGAGCTCCTGCACTACTGCCCCGTCAATGACCTCTACGAGGAGTGGCTCACTCGCATCACCGAGCTCGTCAGCGCCGCAGGGGGCTCTCATGCACCATCCCTCTCGGTGCCTCGCCCTCCGTCCTGCATGGGTGATGCAGCTCAGGAGGCGCCTCCGCCACCTCCTCCCCAAGAAGGTGCCGTGGCTTCAAGGTGCGCGGCCTCTAGACGAGACCCACCGCGTCTAGCTCCCGCGCGACAAGAAAGGAGCTGCCAAGAAATCCCTCGGCCCCAAGAAGGTGCTCGCATGCTCCCTGCTCCAGCACGTCAAGAATGCATCCCTGCGCCAGCACGTCAAGACCCCACGCTGCCCCTGGCGGCGGCGCGGGGGAATCTCCGAGAGCAATACCCGCGTCTGCAAATGGCTCTGGTGGCCACCGCAGGCTGCCACGCCTTCACCACCGAGCCATGCAGTGTCGCCTGGCCGGGCATTTCAAGCCAGATCTGCCTCCTCGCTACGACGGTACTGCCGACCCCGCGGAGTTCCTGTAGCTCTACGAGCTGGGCATCGAGGCGGCCAACAGAAACAAAAAGGTCGTGGAAAACTGGTTTCCCATGGCGCTCAAGGATGGTGCCCGCACCCGGCTCCTAAACCTGCCTCCCGGGTTGATCTCCTCTTGGGACGAGATGCCTAGCCGCTTTATCGCCAACTTCCAGGGCACTCGCGACCGTCCTCTAGTCGTGGGTGACCCGCGCCACATCAAGCAGCAACCGGGATAGACCTTGCAGAAGTACATCTAGCGCTTCAACAACGCTCGCCTCAAGATTCCCAAGGTGACCGAGGAGGCCATCATCTCAGCGTTCTCTGACGGCGTCCGCAACGTCAAGATGAAGGAGGAGCTCGCCATCCACGAGGATCTGTGCACATACCAGGAGCTGTTCAACCTGGCGACCAAGTGCGCAGGAGCTAAGGAGGGGTGCCTCTCCCTCCTCGAGCTTCCAGCTGCCGACCCAGAAGACAAGAAAGCCAAGGCCAACAACATGAAGCGCAAAGGAGCAGCCGTGCTCACAGTAGAACCAGACATGAAGTGTGTCAGGGACCAGTCAGAGTCATCCAAGGGCAACTGATTCTGCGCCTACCACAACCTCTACACCCACAACACCAACGAATGCCAGGAGCTCAGAGCCGTTCGAGAAGGATGCATCGGTCGACGCCCCGAGCGCAACGACCGGGCCTACGGCCGAGGAGGAGGAAGAGGTGGAGGACGATGGGACGACCGAGGCCCTCGCCAGGAGTGGCGTGACCGACCTTGCGAGGATCGCTCGTAGGACCAGCCTCGCGAGGGGGCTTGGAGGGATCAGCCTCCTGAGGATCACCCGCAGGGCAATGCAGGCCTTCCTCCTCTGCCACTGTCGGTGTCAAAACCGGTGGATCTCGGGTTGGGGGTCCCGAACTGTGCATCTAGGCGGATGGTAATAGGAGACAAGGGACATGATGTTTTTACCCAGGTTCGGGCCCTCTCGATGGAGGTAAAACCCTACTCCTGCTTGCTTGATATTGATGATATGGGTAGTACAAGAGTGGATCTACCACGAGATCAAAGAGGCTAAACCCTAGAAGCTAGCCTATGGTATGATTGTTGTTCGTCCTATGGACTAAAACCCTCCGGTTTATATAGACACCGGAGAGGGCTAGGGTTTCACAGAGTCGGTTACAATGGTAGGAGATCTACATATCCGTATTGGCAAGCTTGCCTTCCACACCAAGGAAAGTCCCATCCGGACACGGGACGAAGTCTTCAATCTTGTATCTTCATAGTCTTGGAGTCCGGCCAACGATGATAGTTCGGCCATACGGACACCCCCTAGTCCATGACTCCCTCAGTAGCCCCTGAACCAGGCTTCAATGACGACGAGTCCGGCGCGCATATTGTCTTCGGCATTGCGAGGCGGGTTCCTCTTCCGAATAATTTCATAGAAGATTGTGAACACCAGGATAGTGTCCGGCTCTGTAAAATAAATTCCACATATCTCCGTAGAGAGAATAATATATACACAAGTTCAATCTGCTGACGTATTTCGTGGCGTGACGTCACCCACAGCCAAGCCTTTACTCGAATCGTTTTTGTCATACCACCTCAGCGCGTTTAGCGAAGCGGTTTCCTTGGCACGTCTTGTCGAAGCAGAGATCGTGTTCCCCTTATTCCGGGATTCCCATCAATACAGACGTGGGTAACCCAACCGCGCCCGTTACCATGCCTCCTCCATCGAGGGCGAGTTCCAAACGGTCACGGGGACGGCTCTTGGTATTCTATCCCTTTATAATGAGACCAAGGCCTGTTCCTTTTCTTCAATCCTCAATCGAATCCGCCCCTCGCCCCGAGTTCCAACACCCAAGGCTCCAGATTCGGGCGCTTCGGATCTTCGACGATGTCCAGCTCCGACCTTCGGGGCCGGTGGATGCCTTCTTCCGTCACGGAAGAGGACGTGCTAAAGCTGAGAGATGCCAGGTACCTAACCTACGAGATTTCGCATAGGTTGCCCGCACAAGGGCAAGTCATTCCCACTCCCGAGCCTGGCAAGAGCATCGTGTTCGTGTCTCACCTCCATCGGGGTTTAGGCTTCCCGATGGATCCCTTCGTGAGAGGGCTCATGTCCTACTATGGGCTGGAATTCCATGAAAGTCCATCCTCCATATCTCATCGTTCATTGTTGTCTGCGAAGCCTTCCTCCGCACTACCCCTCACTTCGGATTGTGGCTCAAGACCTTCGACGTGGAGCCGAAGATGATCGAGGGGCGACTGGCAAAGTGCAGAGGGGCAGTTATAAGCAAGAGGGCTGATGCTCCATGGCCCGAGGGCTCCTTTCCAAAGGAGCTTGGTTTGTGGCAGCATGAGTGGTTCTACATCACCGCTCCTAGGGGCACCAGGCAGGTGGCGCCACCCGCCTTCCGCTCGGGCCCTCCCCAACGGCTGGCGTCGTGGGTCAACAAGGGGCTTGACTGGGGGCCGTCCAAGGACGTGCCACTTTTGCGGGGCCGCATTCTAGACCTCCAAGAAAGGGACATCAATCTGATCGTAGTGGCACAGGTTATGCTGATTCGGCGCCTTCTGTCCTGCAAACATCGCCCCCTCCGCCTGTGGGAATTTAATCCAGAGGGACCGCGAGCTCTTCAACACTTCATGGGTACGACACCCGTGGAGATGTATAAACTGTTCTTCGGATCACAAGGGATGTGTCAGGACTTGACCGAGGACGCCGGCCTAAGCTGCAATCGCCCGGATACTCAAGTAAGTAGTCCTGTGTCCGGACATACCGTCCATTTATTTATCATAGATTTGCCTTTTAACCAGCTATCCCTTGATCAGGAGTGGACAGCGAAAGCAAAACTGATACGGTGTCCGGCCCCCTCCCTGAGACCATGCCAGATCCCGTGTTAGTCAAGATGTTGGAGGTTGCGCCTTCGGAAGAGGGTGAAGGGGAGAATAGGAAAACTACCTCCTCTGCTAGGGAGGCTCTCAAGAAGGGGGGGATCAAGAATCCCTCCCTCCAGGGGGAGAAGAGGACCGCTTTCGAAGACCCGGAGGCTAAGGCCTTAAAGCGGGGGAAGAAATTCGCACCGGAAGGTCCTGTGCCAGGAGAAGTCCCGGCCGCACTGTCTCCCCAAGGGAATCAGCCCTCCAGTGAGCCGTAAGTAGAAAAAGGGGAGTTTTGTAATAAGGGACATCCCTATTTTTATTTCTGAGGATAACCGAAGTTTTTACCTTGTAGTTCGGATCTCAGCCCTTCTCAGCTGAGCTCATCTTCGGGAGATCTTGGTCCGGAGATGATGGAGAGCGAGACGCCTCCCTTTGCCGCGCCGTCAGGCGGGGTGGACGACCCTGAGGTGTCGTCACGAGGGTCTCCCCGAGTCCGGCGGGGGCGGAGAGTTCAGCACCAGCTGGTGTACGGCCGGAGGAGCTGAAGGATCTGTTCGAGAGGGCATCTATCTCAGAAGATCACCATACATTAATGAGTACGGTGATTGAAAGGATTGCATCCGCTGAGAGCGGGTTGCATGAGGCCGTCAGAAGTTTGCTGACGGGGTTTGAGGTACATAAAAATGACATACCTTTTAACAGTTTTGCACATAGAGTGCACCCTGTATAGATAGTAGCCCCTGAGACTCGGTGCATTGTCAGGAGTGACGGCGTGCCGAGGATCATAATCTCAGCGTTAAGATGTCGCCGTTCCTATTCAGGGGGCGGAGCATTCGGTGGCCAGCCGGACTGATAGAGTTGCCAAACTGAAGCGGCAACTGGACGTTGCGGATGCAGACATCGCGCTGGTCAATAAGCGACTTGACGAGTCACAAGGTGGGTGTTTCTCCATGGTCACCTGGTAAGGGAGATTATGCCCACGCCTTACAACATGTATGCTTGATGCAGATGGCGCCGCTGCTATGGAGGGCCTTTGGGAAGAGCTTGCTCGAGCCAAGGAGCAAGCTAGAAGGAGTGATGCGGCTGCCTCGAAGGCAGCCGAAGAGCTAAAAGCCAAAAAGGCTGCTCACTGCCGAAGCAGGGAGGAGATGGCCGGAATGGCCGTGAAGCTGAAGGATGCTACCGACCACTATGAGGTTCTTGAAAGAGAACGCCGAGCGGGGCAAGAGGACCTGAAGAAGGCCACCGCCGAAGCCAAGGATGTCCGTTCTGCAATGAGGGCTATAAAGGAGGAGCTGCGTCAGGCCGGAGATATTGCGGCTGGAAAGCCCTTTTTACTGCGTAGGAAGTTCACGGATCAGAAGTATGCTCAGCTGGGCCAGTTGTGGGTTGCGTAGGATCCTTATCTGAATTTGGCGGCGAGTGCGTCAGACGCAGTCGTGCACTTCCGAAGCCAAAAGGATCACGAAATGGAAGAGCTTTTTTGGTCTCAATTCCATAGTCCGGAGCGTCCACTTCCGTTAACCGATCGGTTGGCTGAGTGGGCTGAGCTGAATAGGTTGTCCGGACATGCCATGAAGGATGTCGTGGCTCATCTGTGGCCGGAAAGGCCCAAGCCGAAGACTTATTTCGGCTTAGTGCAGCAATTCCTTGAAGCAGTGCCACATATCAAGGCGATGAAGCGGTCGGCATGCATAGAGGGTGCACGGATGGCTCTCGCCCGTCTCAAAACATGCTGGGCAGAGATGGACACCACCGATGTTGCATCCCGGGATTCGGACAGAAGCCGATTACCCGCCGAGAACTATTTTGGGGAAGTCCTGCAGGGCGCTCGTTTAATAGAGTCGCAGTGCTCGAAAAACGTTATGTTCAAATGACATGTATGATTTGTAAAACCATATTTATAATATAAGGGCTTTTTATACTTGTGCGTTCAAGTATTGAAACTTCTCCTGTGCGGCCGTTAATGTATATATATATATATATATATATATATATATATATATATATATATATATATATATATATATATAACCTGAAAGATGGCAGTCTTCGGTTTCAGCCCCCACGCGCATGGTGCAGGGGTGTTTGCAAAAAGGCGCATTTTCACACTTAATCCTACGTCTTGGTCCTTTGAAGGAGGTGGTAGCGTAGCAAACTAGGCAACCGGACTATAATGCTTTATCACTTACACTTTAGCCATAGGAGTTCGAAGGTGGGGCTACGATATAGCCCCTAGGGGCACCGCGCTCTCCGAATTCGGGGCATGTATCTGCCTGATAGGGAAGCGGTCCTTCGTCAAAGCGGAGGAATTCTAGACATTCCGGTAGTCGATCGAGTGGTTGACCAGTCTCTCGCTATATCATGACGGTCAGTTTTCGGCTTTCTCTACTGAGGTGCTCGCCAGGCCGAACCGGGGCACAATCGCAGTAGTTCTCCTGGTGCCGCGTTAGCCGATGATACGGAACATAAGACAGCAAAACACAGGAGTCAGCCAAACCCAACATTTGATCAAAGACATGATTCAGAGCTGATGCATATAAGGCCTAACTCGAGACGCCGAACACTCCCTAAGGTATTCGGTCTTTATGAAAATGAGCAGAATGATGCCCTAAGCCCCTAGTGTCCGGGTACGCGCGAAATCTTCTGACGCGGCCGATGCCAAAACGCCAGCCTCCTCTCGGTTATGGTAAGAAACCGGGGGATGTGTATCAACAAGAGAAAGTAAAAAAGGTTTACGCAGGGTCTTAATCTGAAAAGAATCCTTGCAACGGGTCCCTGCTGCACGTCTGCGCCTGTGTCTCCGTTTTGCTGTATCCTGGACGGGTGTAGCATGTTGTTCATCTGTAAAAGAGAAGAACTTAGTTGGAAAAAGGATCGTGCGCAAAAAGTATTTAAAACAGAGTATGATTTAAGAAATGAACAAAATTGAGCTTTATTGGCTCTCATTCTTTCTTCGCGCAGTCCCTTATATAGGGGTGCGCGGCTAGGAAGCCCCTTGTTTATTATACCGAACTCGCCTAAACGTGTTCGGGGTCTGAATGACCTGTTTTAGGGGCTTTGATCAGCAAGGCCAGATTAGTGTGTGTCTGTCAAGGCAGTCTCACGTTCTTCTGCGGTCAAGGAACACTCGAAGTTTCCCTTTAATGAGATGATACCGCGTGGTCCGGGCATTTTAAGTGTGAGAGACGCGTAATGCGGTATTGCGTTAAAGCGGGCGAAAGCTTCACGTCCCAATAGTGCTTGATGCTACTTTTAAATGGGGCGATATGGAAGGTTAGCTTTTTGCGACGGAAGTTGTCGGATGAACCGAACATGACTTCTAGTAGTAAGTAGCCCGTACAATTGGCATAAGTCCCTGGCGTTACTCCTTTAAAGGAAGTGTTGCTATGGAGAATTTTGGTAGGGTCTATCCCCATTCTGCGGATGGTGTCCTGGTATAGCAGGTTTATATCACTGCCGCCGTCCATTAGGACTTGTGTAAATTGTAGTCCGTCGATTATGGGATCCAATATCAGAGCAGTCCGTCCTGCATTTCGGATACTTCTGGAGTAATCCTGCTGGTCGAAAGTAATTGGTTTCAACATCCAATTTCGGGACTCCGCTGGGGTGGACCGTGCGGCGCGTTCTTTAGTAGGTGCCGCCCTATTTTTCCTTGTTATCACTTGAAGTGAATTCACTGTTTTGACTTCTTGTGGGAAGTTCTTTTGTTTTCTGGTGCTCTGCTTGTGGGGTTCGTCATCGTCCTCGCTTGGTGTGTCGAGCCCCTTGTGTTCGGCGTTAAGTCGGCCGGACTGCTTGAAGACCCAACAATCTCTGTGGGTATGGTTTGCAGGCTTCCCGGGGGTACTGTGAATTTGACATATCCTGTCCAAGATTTTGGTTAGGTTGGATAGCTCGTCACTATTGTCCTTAAGAGGCAGTGTTTTGTTGTTTGGCCGAGAGCTTTTGAACCCGGCGTTGACCGCTGTGTTTTTTGGGCCATTTTCCTTAGTCCGGCGTTGGTCCTTTCTGCGTCGTTTCTTCCCATTTCCATCCCTAACCTCGGATGTACTTGGGTCGCTGATGATGCATCCTGCCAGCCAGCTATCCTCTCCCGTGCAGAGGCGCGTCATGAGGCTTGTTAGTGCGGCCATTGTCCTTGGCTTTTCCTGGCCGAGGTGTCTGGCGAGCCATTCGTCTCGGACGTTATGTTTGAAGGCTTCTAAGGCTTCGGCGTCCGGACAGTCAACTATTTGGTTCTTTTTGGTGAGGAATCTGTTCCAGAATTTCAGGCTGACTCTCCGGGCTGTTGAGTTATGTGACTTAAATCATCTGCATCCGGAGGGCGGACATAGGTCCCTTGAAAATTTGCCCGAAACGCGTCCTCGAGCTCCTCCCAACTTCCAATGGTATTTTCTGGGAGGCTTTTGAGCCAATGCCGGGCTGGCCCTTTGAGCTTGAGGGGTAGGTATTTTATGGCATGGAGATCATCTCCTCTAGCCATATGTATGTGTAATATATAATCCTCAATCCAGACTCCGGGGTCTGTTGTTCCGTCATATGCCTCTATGTTTACGGGTTTGAATCCCGCTGGAAATTCATGATCCAGTACCTCATCGGTGAAACATAGGGGGTATGCGGCGCCCCTGTATTTGGGTGTACCGTTGTTTTCGAACACTCTACGTGTTGTGCTGCTCCCTGGAGCCTTCTTTCTTGGCTCATAGATGGATCTGACCGGGCCATCCTTTTTACTAGGATCCTTATGCGGATCGTGTGCCGGCTTGTGTGCGGCGCCGATTGCCGCTCTTTGCTTGTCATGTGGTCGTCTATCCGACCAGGCAGCCTCTTTGTTCTTTGACTGTGGGAGCTCTACGACCTCCTCGTTGAATTCGGGCAACAGCTTGCGCTTCGGGTAGCTCTTTGCTTGGTGACTATCGCCGTATTTATCTGCGGTCTTGAGTACTTTTCTCCATCTCAATCTGAGTACGTCTTCCGCTGTTTTGAGCTTCCGCTTTTGCTTCTTCAAACTTCTTGCAGTGGCGATGAGCCTTTTGTGCAGGTTCTTATGCTCCAGTGATGTGTCAGGCGTGAGATCATCCGGACTGTTGTTTTCGTCGTGGATGGGTTGCCTGTCCAATTCGTCCTATTCGGGCGGTTGCTCAGTGGCATGTTCGTCGTCCACTGGTTCGCCCTGCTCTATGGCTGGGTCTGTATGGGTGCTGTTGCTGTCGAGGCGGGACTTCGGGCGGCGCTTGCGTCGCCGTTTTGGCTGTTTTGCGGGGGAATTCTCCTTCGCCGCATCCCGTTGTTCCTCGTTGTCGCTTCCTTTTGATGTATCCGTCGTGTATACATCGTGAGTTGAGGTGGCTTTCCAGTGCCCTGTCGGCGCTGGTTCTTGGTCATCTCCGGCATCGTCGTCCATTCCATCGATGTCTTCGGAGTCGAAGTCTAGCATGTCGGTTAGATCGTCGACAGTGGCTACAAAGTGGGTGGTGGGTGGGCTTTGAATTTCTTCATCGTCCGCATTCCAACCGTCCTGACCGTAGTCCGGCCAGGGCTCTCCTGATAGCGAGAGATACTTTAGCGAATTCAGGATGTTGCCAAAAGGCGAGTGCTGAGAGATGTCCACAGCGGTGAACTCCATGATTGGCGCCCAATCGGATTCGATTGGTAGGGGCGCGGGAGGTTCGGAGTCCGGCGAGGAGTCCGGCACCTCGGAGTCACGAGCTTCACAAGGGACAGGGTCGGTATTCGGCTCCATCACCATAGAGGTAGCAGCCCCCGAGGCGGTGTCTAGCCACCTATCCACGATCTGCGCAGTCGGCTCTGAATTAAGGGTCGGAGCGGACTCTTGTGCGGCCTCCAGGCACTGTCCGATAACAGAGCTAAATCATGCCCATCGAGACAGTGCGGCGTGCTCGGCTGTGGGTTGAGTCTGTCGAAGATCAAGTCTCCGCGGATGTCGGCCGTGAAGTTCAAACTTCCAAATCTGACCTGATGGCCAGGGGCGTAACTTTTGATCTGCTCTAGATGGCCAAGCGAATTGGCCCGCAGTGCAAAGCCACCGAATACAAAGATCTGTCCGGGGAGAAAAGTCTCACCCTGGACCGTGTTGTTGATGATCGAAGGAGCCATCGGACCTATAGGTGACGGCAGAGAGGAACTCTCAATGAAAGCACCAATGTCGGTGTCAAAACCGGCGGATATCGGGTAGGGGGTCCCGAACTGTGCATCTAGGCGGATGGTAACAGGAGAGAAGGGACACGATGTTTTTACCCAGGTTCAGGCCCTCTCGATGGAGGTAAAACCCTACTCCTGCTTGATTGATATTGATGATATGGGTAGTACAAGAGTGGATCTACCACGAGATCAAAGAGGCTAAACCCTAGAAGCTAGCCTATGGTATGATTGTTGTTCGTCCTATGGACTAAAACCCTCCGGTTTATATAGACACCGGAGAGGGCTAGGGTTACACAGAGTCGTTTACAATGGTAGGAGATCTACATATCCGTATTGTCAAGCTTGCCTTCCACGCCAAGGAAAGTCCCATCCGGACACGGGACGAAGTCTTCAATCTTGTATCTTCATAGTCTTGGAGTCCGGCCAACGATGATAGTTCGGCCATCCGGACACCCCCTAGTCTAGGACTCCCTCAACCACCACCGCCAAGAAGGCATGACGACCACCACCAGGTCGAGGGGGCTGGGGGCTTCCAGGAGCCACGTTCTATCGCTTGCATCTTGGGTGGCGCCTAGGCCCCAGCCTCTCAGCGCATCTTCAAGCAGTTTGCTCGCAAGGTGAATGCAATCCTCCCCAAGCTCGAGGCCACGCGCCCTCTCAGGTGGTTCAGGTGTGCCATCATGTTCAGCTCAGCGGATCAGCTCAAGTGTGCGGCTACAGCTGTCGTCCTCCCAATGCTTTGTTCCAAGTCATCAGCAATGCGCAAGTTACCAGGACCCTCATCGATGGTGGCACATGACTTAATGTTCTGTCCATCGAGACGTTCAACGACCTCCAAGTGCCTTATGATCAACTCCAGCCAACCAAGCCTTTCTCAGGAGTCACTGATGGCTCCACCACTCCGATAGGGCAGGTTCGCCTCCCTGTCACTTTCAGACAGTGCAAGAACTACCGTACCGAGCTCATCGACTTCGATGTTGCCCACATTCGGCTGCCATACAATTCCATCCTCGGGTATCCAGCCTTGGCCAAGTTCATGGCAGTAACTCACCATGGTTACAATTTCCTCAAGATGCCGGGAAGCGGCGGAATCATCACACTCCCCTGTGAAGAGAAGGATGCGGTGTGCTCTCTCGAGCGTGCCTTCCAAGCTGCATCAGTCGAGGACCGAGACATCAAGAGTGAGAACGCTCCCAAGGCAGTTCCCAAGAAGAAGAAGACATCACCCAGTTCAAGGCCTCAGGAGGTTGACATCTCCGGAGGCGCCGCTTCAGGATCTGCGCCAGTGCAAGGGTCGCCTCCCACCGTCGCATAGGAAGGCGCGCCCGGCGCCCTCCTCGGGCAAGGCTCGGGGGCTCTCTCCTGGAGGGCCTCAGACTTTGCCAAAATCACAAGGGAGGCGCTCCGGCACCACTTGGAGGCGTGCTTTGCGGCACGTTTCCCTCAGGAAGGCATGGGTCAAGGAGGGCCCAACCCTTAGGAGTTCATCACCAAGGCCACTCAGGAGCTTCAAGAATCGAGAGTCATACGCGGCGATCGCCACCTACTTGGCGTAGCTCCCCATCCTGGCGAGGATGGAGGGCTGCGGGTTTGCATGACTACCCAGGGCTCAGCCGAGTCGTGTCTCAGGAGCGATTCTAGCGTTCACGCGTGGGACGCCGCGAGGGTCCGCCGCACAGCTACGTTCGCATGCCTTTCAGCCTGCCGAATGCGGCTACCGCTCACCAGCGTCTTTTGCAGAGCATTCTGGCAGCTCAGGAGGCCAGACACCACGCGGTCCTGGCGGAGATGGAGATGGTCCTCGAGGAGCCGCCCGGACCCCCAGAGCCTCTCGAGGCTCAGGGCTCCGGTGGCTCGTGAGGATCGGCCTCTTCACCGCGCGTCGTCAGCTACTTCAACACCCGCTCTACAATGGTATCAGGTGACATCTTTCGAGTTCATTTTAGCTGGGAGCACCCTCAGGGCTGCATAATTCCCAGGCCGCGTGGGTCTGTCCCTGCGGCATGTATCCCTTTTGCTTATGTCTTCAGTTTACCTTGCTGGGGGCGCCCCTCGGGTTGCATCATCCCCAAGCCGCTCGGGCCTGACCCAGTGGCATGTATCCTTTCTGTAGTTATCTAAGCCAATTGCCTTTCATGCTTAACCTGGCTATGATTATCATCTCCCGCCTACCATGGCCCCTTTTTCTCCCTCACGCAAATCGCTTGCACGTTAAAAGGGGGGCGCTTGAGCATCACGACTCAGGGGCTCTTACTGGCTCTCCAGCCCTCACCCCCTGGCCTTGTCCACGGCATCGCGACCTGGCACACCAGTGGTGGCTGTGCTCGCTCGAGGGCCGGGACCTGAGGACGTAGAGCATTTGTATCTAACCACCCTATAGGAACACTCAGCCTCCCAAGGATCAAGATCAGGCGCAACCCGCCTTGAGGTAGGGCCTCGTGAGTCCCGCGTTGGCTGACGAGTGCCCAGATACACGTCGTCTAGCCCTACCATGCCGGCCACGTGTCAGGGCGGGGCTGTACACACCCGGGGGGCTCCTCCCCGAGGGGGCCCCCCTCCCACGTACCAGTGGAAGCATCATGCTCCGCGCTGGCTGACAACACTGCCGAGGAGCGGCTATGCCCGTACACATACGGAAGCGCTATGCTCCGCGCTGGTGATAAACAACTGAGGGCAGCCCACGGCTGTATCAACCTCAAGGAGCCCAGAGCTCAGTGTCTGGGCTCATCGCAACGAATCCCCTCGGGAGCGCCACGCAAGGGGGCTGGACACGGGGGCTGCGCCTGGGTCACGCCCGAGCGCACGCCACCCAGCCAGGTCCTTCGGACCTGGTCGTCGTGCGCCCCTCCCCGAGCGGAGCCAAGGTATGAAGACCATTTGAGCATCAAGGGGGACTCCTGAGCATCGCGACTCAGGAGCCTAACTCGTCACGTGGCCCATCACTCCTTAGTTCCGCAAGGCTAACGTCGGTTGAGGTATGCGCGGGGCTGGTCCCTGCCGATGTAGAACGCCAGATCTAGTCCTACACCCCCTCCCTATTTGCTGTTTGCGCGTCAAGGGGGACTCCTGAGCATCGGGACTCAGGAGCCTAACTTGCCACATAGCCCCTCACTCCTTGGTCCCGTCTTGGTGATCCGGTCGGGGCTAACGGCGGCTGAGGGCCGGCCCCTGCCAACATAGAACACAAAGTAAATAGGAAGGAAACCACAAAATCTCGCAAATTCAGAAGCAAATATTACAAAACAAAAATTATCCTCACAATACCAAACACAAGTTTAAACGCCTCCACAAGGCACGGTGCATGTCGCAGGAATTGAAACAGGAAAGAAGCCGCGAGGAGATCACCCTTGAGATGCTCCGTCATTCGCCAGGAGCCCTGCCTCCATGGCGGAGTTGCGCTTGTCAGCTCCACCTCCCGAGGCCGCAGAACCAGCAGTAGCTGCCTTGGGTGCACTGGCGAAGGAGCGGAACTTCGTTAGCAGGGCTTCCGCTTGGCCCTTCATGACTTCAGCGGCAGCGGCGGAGCGCTCGGCGTGCACAGGCTCCAGCAGATCGTCAAGGTTAGCACTGGGGTCATGAAGGTAGAGGTGGCTGAGGACCAGAGTCAGCGTCGCAGAAGAAAGGATGCGAGCTTCAACCTCGTCCATGGGGCCGATGCCGGTCATGACCTCCTCAAGCGCTTCGACTAATAAGGGAAGCAGCTTGGTGGGGCCGTCCTTGGCTCCAGCTAGCGGCTTCTCCAGACCATCATCGTAAAGCGACTTTAGCGCCTTGCGAGATCTCTTCTCAAGATCCATGAAGGCCACGCGATCCTAGGTCAAGACCTTCGCCTTGGCGTCCAGCTCGGCCCTCACCGCCTTCAGCTTCTACTCCAGAGTCTTCAGTCGACTGCGATCAGTGGTCAGCTCGGGGTCACGGTCCCTGATGGGGGCCTCCCGAGCCTTCATATCTTCCTCCCTTGCCTGGCGGTCGCGAGTACCCTTGGCGAGCTCATCACACAGGCTCCGCATCTCGTCCTCCAGCGCCTTGCAGCGGTCCTGGATGATCGAGGCGTCATTCAACCCTGCATCACGAGCGGCCACAGCCTGGGTGGGGGCTTGCTTTTCCTTCTTGGAAGCTGCCGCAGCCTGGCTCAGCGCCGCTCAGAAGGAGGTCTCGGAATGAACCTAGCCAGAGATCAGCCCCAGGCGCCTGGCCACCAGGCGGGAGTTGGCGCCCTGGAGGTCTTCTTGCAACTGGCCTAGCTCAGCAGCAGAACGGTCCAAGACGGCGGAGGAGGCAGAGGAGTCAGGAACCAGTGGAGCAGGAGGAGGAGACGACAGCGTGATCACGACATGGGAGACTGGAAGCTCCTAAGTCTTGGCAACCTCAGCGATAGCATCAAGTGCCGGTGGCTCCAGAGCCAGCTGGGCCACGGGGGCTCCTCCTTGCCTCGCGAGGACGACCGGGCAGGGGAGGTGCGAGCTCCACTGCCTCCCCTTCCCACAGACGAAGGTGCGGCCACAACGGGTGAGCTTGCCCCAAACAGAGCCACTGTGTTCCCCTTCAGCCTCTTCACCGCAGGTGGCAGCCTACCCAAGTGATGGAGGACGTCAGGCCCTAACGGCAAAAACAAGAGCAAAGCGGAGTTCAAGTACTTACTGGTCAATCACGGCGTGTTCGGGCGGTCTCCTGACGAGCTTAAAGCTCGTGAGCCTCTTGCGGGGCGCAGCCTCGGGAGGTCCAGAGGCAGAGGAGGGAACACCAGAGGGGTTGGAGCTAGCTTAGAGCAGTGCCGGGGCCAGAGTAGCCCCTCGGGAGATCAACCCCGGCCTGTCCTTCCTCGGGATCACGGGCGGGTCCTCTCCCCCTCACCTGGTGTCGGCCTCATCATCGTCCGACAGGGTGCAGAGGATGTTGGCCCTGCACCAGGGGGAAGTCTCCCCCGTCCCCTCAGTGGTCGCCTCCGAGTCGCTCTGCTCTTCTTCCTCGTCTTCCTCCTCTCCTCCGTGGGAATCATCGGAAGACAATTCCACTGGGGCCGCCGCCTCCTGGCCCTCAGGAGGCACCTCCGGCACCAGGCCACTCCCATTGAAGGTGGGCATGGCGTCCACCACCCGTTGCACTTCTTCGCGAAGGAACAAGGGGATAGGAGCGCCCTCCAGGCCTTCCACATCCTCTCCAACGAGGAAGCGGAGAGCTGCAGCCAGATCCTCATCAGCCAGGGCCTCCGAGCTTAGGCGGAGATCATCGTCCGCATCTCCAAGTCTCCACAACGGGCGCGAGTGCGCCTGAAGTGGAGCCACCCGTTGCGCCAGGAACTCCCTCAGGAGCGTCGCCCCGGTCAGCTTTGCCGCCTTCATGTTGCCCGGCCTCAGGTCGGCGTTCATCTTCTCCAGCACCAGCTTTGCCCGCCGGTCGTCAAGCTTCATGTGAGACCACGCCTCGTCAGCCTGGGGCTGCTCCATGGGCAGCACCAACCGAGAGTGGGTGCATCTGGCGTCCATCATGACCCACTTACTTCGGAAGCCATCAACCCTCTTCCCGGCCTTCGAGATCGCGTTGGCTTTCGAGTACACGACAAAGCCAGTGCACGCCGAGGTATGGCTGCCGGTGACCCGGAGGGAGAAGAAGTGGCGCAGCAAGGCCACGGAAGGCATCACCCCGACGTGCGCCTCGCGGTAGTAGGCGAAAATTGACAGAAGGAGAACGGAGTTGGTTTGGAGATGAAGGGCCTATAACCTGTAATGGCGGAGGACGGCGTAGAAGAACTCGGAGAGGGGAGGCACTAGGCCGCCGATGATGGTGCTCATGAACAAGGGGTAAAAGGTGCTCCCCTTAGCCTCCGGCGTGGCGGAGCTAGCTCGGTGCATAGTCTCCACCATCTCGTTGCCTTGCGCCACCATCATCAGGTGCGTAGAGGCGAGATTCTTCTCCGCCATGTTTGGGGGATCCAGGGCCGACAAGTACCAAGCCGGTGGAGCCTTGGCCGCGGCCTTGCGGGGCGCCATCACTCGCTGGAGGAGGAAGAATGAGGCGGATCTAGAGATTTCGGAAGCAAGAGAGCAAGAGCAAGAAAGGGGATCTGGAGCAAGGCAAATGAGAGCAATTAAGGTAAGCCTAACCCAGGCCAGCCTTTTGTCAGTCGGGCAGTTGCCGAGGCAGCATGGGGAAGAGGAGACGCCCACGTCCAATCTATCGCCATGCGGCAACCAAGGCTGCAGGCTGTTGGGGCCCGCGGCGCTCCGCACTTGCCCTTTGGCTTTGCTGCTAAGCCAAGTCCGAGTGCGCCTTGGGCCCAGGGGCTACTGTCAGCGTTCTGGGAACAGGGGTCCCCAGACTTGCCTGCCTCCGGCCTGCGGCGTGGCTCAAGCAGTGGCCCAGTACGACCCGTCTACATCAACCCAAGCTCAAGACCCTTGCGAGGGGCCAAGCCTCGCGGGGGGGACGACGCAAGGCTTCCTCAGGGGCAGCCTCATCAGACTGGCTCGCAAGGAGGCGGAGAGATCAAGGCAAGGAGTACCTCGCGAGGTGCTCGTGACGCAAGCCATGACGATCGAGACCAGGCGGGCGCCAGCCATCGCAGTGTCCTCGTTTCCTCTTTGGCACAAAGGGAGAAAGCGCAGGCATGGAGTACCAAGGCATCAAGCAAAGGTTACCATATCGGTGCAACGATACCAAGACCAGCAGGACGGCAGGACGGAGGTCACCGTGGAGCCTAAGACGGCGTCATCGCTAGTGCCTTTTGCAGTCGAAGACCAACTTTAGTTACGATAACTTGTACTAGCTGTCCCCCTTCAAAATGGCCGTTGTTGGCTCCCTTCCCGCTCATTGGGAAGAGGACCAGGGCTCCTAGAAATAGAGATAGCCACCACCGTAGAGAGGGGGGGATGATCCAGAGGAGACCGACTCCAGAGCTGATCGAATCCTTCCCAAGTAGAACACCGCACCAGCTCAAGAACACCCCTCGCGAGGCTGTTCTTCCTCTGTACTGTTCATCATCAGCCCCAGAGGCAATCCACCACCACACACTAGAGTAGGGTAGTACACCACAATGGTGGCCCGAACTAGTATAAACCTCGTTTCCCTCGTGTTGTTCATCGTGTAGCTTAGATTCGCGGTGAGGTTTTGGGGCGTGGATCGGTAGGGAGAAGATCTTCGTGCGCACCCCAGAGTTCGAACCTTAAGGGTTTTGCCAGAACCCGATATCCGACAGCAGTGAGAGGTCGCGTTGCCCTGACTTGCCATCAATGTGGAGCGGTAGGCTCAGCTGGCGCCGGGCGGGAAGCATGCGCGGGAGGGGGGGGGTTTGTTGGGCCAAGAAGGTGAGAAGCCAACTTGGGACCGGTTCGGACGGGGGAATATCATGTGCTCCCATACTCTGCATATGACACTAGTCGATGTTACTACTCTCTCCTTTCTGGTTTATAGAGATGTTTAGACTAACATAGTAATATGTTACAGTATAAGTTACTCCCCACTATGACCAGCCTTGGCCTCTCCCAGTGCTCCACCATGTATAGCTGCTAAGCCTGCCACATAGGCATAAAATATGATCTGGCACAAATAAACTAAGAACCTATGCATTGAAGACTTGAGTCATCTAATCATATCTAAGGACTTACTAGCACCCCCTTGACCGTGGACCTTGACGGTGTACGTCACCTTGTGTCTCATAATTTTCCTCGTCATCATCAGAGTCCTAGACGATCTCACCCACATCATCATTAGCATGCAGCCACCTTGATAGACAACGTGCGCAGAAGGAGTAGAGGCGACTGGGGATGCACCACCACCATGTCATGGGCACTCCGTACGTGCTCGTGTGCGTGCAGCGTGCGTGTTTTTACATCGGTGCTAGCTCTAAGGCCGAGGTTGCGGTCGTCTTCGGCACCGACTAGTCGTTGAGCAACGACGGCAAAGAGGTGCTGCAAGAGATATGAGTAGGCGTCGTTGTGTGCGAACTTTGCCGTAGCACGACGAACCGGACGTCGCCGCGGATGGCGCACGCCTCGATGCAGCCGAGTGTGTGCGCATGCATGTGTTATTCACGTGCATTCTACGGCCGAGCATGTGTGCATGCACGTGTTGTGTACGTGTGTTGTGTGCTCCATGCTGTGCGCATATGTGCATGAGTTGGATCGGATGGAGTTAGTGCGTTGGCTTGTGTACATGCGTGGCTGCATGTGCATCCTGTACATGCGTGGCTTGTTGAGTGTTTATCAATAATTCAATATAAACTACTCCCTCCGTTCCTAAATATAAGTCTTTTTAGCCATTTCAAATAGACTACAACGTATGGATGTATGTAGACATATTTTAGAGTGTAGATTCACTTATTTTGTTTCGTATGCAGTCCCTTATTGAAATCTCTAAAAAGACTTATATTTGGGAACGGAGGGAGTATAAAACATCTTCAACTTAGCATCCTGATGTACTGTTTCTAGTGGTTAGCTAAAAGTACATGTTCTTTTATTTGTTTATAGGTGGGCAGGCGGCAAAAACAGGGGAAAACGTGCAAGGTTCCTTGTAGATGCTCCACCGCGAGGTTCATTGCTCCTTCTCGGTCGTCGGGAATCTATGCTCTTCAACTCTTTTCTTTTACGTGAGCTTTGTTCATCCTTTTCCCGACACGCGAGACATCTAGCATCAAGGTGCACGTGTCATGCAAGAAAATGGATATAATCAGATAAGCCGTGCGTAAGTGAGTCGTGCACTTCGATGGCACCTACGCGATATTTTTTCTCCTCAATGGCACGTGAATAGTGCACGTACTCAACGACGGAGCACAGGATGGTAGCAATGACATGGTCAGCCCTTTTTCGGAGAGAGTACGTTCTAAATAACTTTGATGTGTCCTGTCAACTCGCGGAATGATGCGAAGCTTGATTATGCCTTCTCCCTCGCCAACGTGTGCGCGGTGGCTCGCAGCACGAGGAGAAACTTTTGCTCATAAGCGATGGACGTGCAGCAGTTCATTTGGTGTCAGATTGCCAGAAGTACTACTGTAGAACCATCGACTTTCGGAAGAGGCGAAGAGCCAAGCGCAAGGTCACCTACTAACCTTAGGCTAGGCGTAGTGGGAGCAACATAAGTAGGGGTACCTCCTTTTTTTATTCTAGAAACAACTACATGCGAATATCGAGGTGCTGGTTACGTAGAATAAATTTCCTGGAGTCCATGCTCAGCCCTCCTCTTTCTCTCTTCTTAGCCAGCCAGCGGACACACGGAGCCCATCGTCTGTTTGCTCACATGCGGTCCCACATGTCAGTGAAACCGCAAGAGGACCCACTAAACCTGCACATCTTTCACCTCGGCGTGCTGGTGATGAGAAACAAATCCAATAAAGATCTTCGGTGGCCGCTTTAGGAGTTACTCAAGAGTAGTAAGATTCTATTTATAGTTTAACCCAAGATGCACATCACGTGGCTTCAACTACCACTACTTTCTTGCATGACACGACCTGGATGCTTGATGTCCCATGTGTCGGCAAAAGGAGGAAGGACCTGACCAAATCTTTGGTTGTGCTCTCGGATTAGACTAGTTGTGCTAACTTAATTTTTTTTGTTGTGTAATACAATGGATGCAAGTTTTGGTATTGGGAAGAAGAGTAAATCGATATATTGATAGAGTGAAATTTAGTAGATGTTCTAGCACTTTTAGCTAGCATAAAGGCTAGAGATGAGACTAGTGCACTTGTTGATACTCCTACTAGAATAGAGGCTACACATGAGACTAGATGCGAGGATGCAACGTCTACTTCTTTACACTCGAAGAAGAAAGAAGCATGAGCCTCCACAGATCAACAATGAATGCATCGAGAAGGCACTAATCCAACTTATAGGAGCAGTTATGGAAGTTAGATATCTTCTAAAATGTATTCTTGTGGTTCTTGTTTTCTTTGGTCTCGCTTTTCTTACAAAATTATCATTGGACTTCGTGCAAAATGGAGGTCCGTTTGGGGTCGTGCGTTGGAGTTGGCCTTAGAAGTGGGACCGCAGTTGAGGAAACCGACTATCGGGAAACCCCCACCTCGCCTGCTGCGCGATGGCTGAAGTTAGAGAAATGACGAGGTTGAAGAGATTGCTCCAGCACGGACTCCAAGAAATATGGTGTCAGATGGATGTCGTGCTGGTGGCGTGTGTCGTACTACTGGACGTGACTGCTTGTTCAGGCCCATGCTACCCTACTACTCCTACTACTTATATAGTACTCCTACTAGTAGTATCGAGGATTCGAGGTGCTGGTTACGTACAACGAACACATTAACATATGGCTACATTAAAAACACCTGCCCGACGCGCGAAGCATGTGAAGCTAGTACAAATAGTGTACCACTGTTGTTGATTGGCCTCATCTGATAACCTGTTGCAATGCACGTACAATTATGTATTCAGAAAATATTTTTTTGCTTCGTCGCACCACTCACTCAGAGAAGAGACTCGAAAGCCATTCATAAATTTACTACGTTTATCACAGGCATATCATTTTATTACATACGACATGTCATCAACCCACATAGACAACGAGGATACATTATAAATACTAAAGTTTTCATCACACAACAAATAACAAGCAATGAAATGAACTTCAACTCAACCAATCCTCGGCATTGGAAACGCTTGCTTTGAACCACAAGTGATTCTCTGGGACGGGCCATCTATTGTCAATCTCGAGACCAACGCAGGACTGATCATCCAGGCTGAAGCGGCCTACTATATTAGTACCAGGGTAGGGAACCAGCCAAATGTCCGAGGTATAGACACAGTTGCTTCTCATAAATGGTACTATTAACATTGTGTCAACAACAGTTGGATCGCCTTTCACCATCATCGGATAGTTTTGTCCAAGGAAGAGCGAGTTTTCTCCAAGACTATCAATTCTGTACCAGGGAGAAGGTGTTGGCGCTAGCACACTAGTATCCATCCCGAATACCATGCAACGAGTGTTGGAATAGGTCCGGAGAGTGCGACCATGGGAGACAACACGTGCTCCCTCAGTAGTAACAAACTCAGTGCGCTGTATACAAACTAGAAGAGGTGATCCATCGGAATTAGCTGCCAGGCGCCACTGAGTATATAAGTTTTGCTCGTCCTCATGCTCGTGATCATCACCATCGCCATCTCCCCCTTGGTTATAAAATTTTTCAAGTATAGGTGGTGGAATGTTCATAGGACCTTGGAGACACAAGAAGAAGGTTAATTAGTAAAGGGAAACTTGCTAAACCGCATGCATGTGGATGAAACAATTATAATTACGGTGGAATACAAATGTACCAAAACTATGAGGATCCCATGCAAAAACAGTGCCATGAGTGGTGGAAGCAAACACAAGACCCTCGTATTGAATTGCATCACAGTACACATCCATGTATAGAAACTGGTTTTTGAGCAATATCCATCGAGTCGAACCACAAAGGACGGCAACAAGCTTGTCGAAGATAGCAATAACTTCATAGTTCTTGTAATTCCAAGAGCGGTTGGGAACTCGACAAATTACTATCTTATGTAGAAGACAATCACCATGATTGTATTTGAACGTGTGTACAATACCGGTGTGCTCAACCCCTGGGCAGTCTGCTGAGATTTTTCGAAGTGGAACCCCATGACGAGTGTACACATTCACAAGTTCCCACTCGCAGTTGTACCCAATATAAACAACCCAATCTCCATTTGCTCCTGCCCAATCCTTGTCCTCAAGTGATGGCATCTTAACATCATACGTATCATTATCAAGCAGGAACAACTTGCACAAGGCGAGGCCTCCGTCGTCCCCGTGCCAGTCATCAGGGTCACGGTGAAGAAGATAGGGGAGATCAAACTGCTCCTTGACCCTTGGGTTACAAGTAATGATGTTATTAGTTGAGTCGAGAATGGTCTTGAGCAAACCTGCCATGCTAGCCGAGGTGATGACGTTGCACCGATCAATGAGTTCCTTCACCACGTCATCTTTAAGATCGGGGCAAGAATAACGGGATCATTTCTGGCCTGTTCCCTCCATGGAGAAGATGATCGAACAATGGCAGAAGGATGGGTGACGGAAAATGGAGGAGGGAGAGGAAGAGCGCGCGGTAGCAGTTCCAAATCAAGAGGGAAAGGCGAAGAGTCGGTGGACGGTTGCCAGTTTGCCACCGTACACGAAGAGGCGCCCCGGCCTACACGTTCGTTCGGAAATACTAGTAGAAAAGGACTCGCCGTTGTCTCACTGATATGTTGGAATGGGAACCACATGTCAACAAAACATGGTGTGTAATTTCTCATGCAAAATGCGATTTGGCCGCGTTGGCCCGAGGTGCCGCATTAGTTTTTTTTTGAAAGTTTGCCGCATTAGTTATCGACCTTTATTTTTTTAACATACAATCTGAATGGATAGCTCCTGTGGTCATCACACGTGACCGGATATAGTGATGGTTGATTTGCCCGAGCAACTTATTACTGTGGGAATATGGGAGTACCAGCGGATTCAAGGAACAGAGAAATGATGGTTGCTTCGTCCAAGCAACTTACTGTGGCGAAGGTGGGGCTCTGTGATTTGACTGCTCACTAGTCATTACTACTGCGGCGCGATGACTGGGGTGAATCTTTCCCTGAATTTGTGTTGTGCACTCAATATTGCTGCATGGCAGGTGGAGCCGGATGAAGGATGTCCAACATGTCGGCGAAACAAAGTTGAATTGTTTCTGGCATTGCTCTCAATCCTTCGGGATTTGTTTATATGTACGCATAATTTTAATGAAATTGTACTGTGATGCTATGAAGGTTTCAACTTTGGTACCCGCTGGAAAAAAATGTTTCAACTTAGGATTCATGTGTCTTGCCTCGAGATTATCTCGTTACAACATTCCATCAAATACAAATGAAACTACCATCGCTACCATGGCTAATGCATCTCAATGGTTCGCAGATCGGCGCCAATATTCACATCACAACTGAAGACAAAGTTGCGAGAAGGTGTACAAATAAAGAAAAAAATATAATTGATCGATGTTGTTCGTAGGCATGGCTCCATTTCCTTGGCACAGTGTTCATTGCTTGGCAGCTAGTTTCACCCAGCTCTATAGCCAAAAAATAGGTGTATGAAGGACACCACAATCCGATCATTTTGTGCAGCTCCACTAAAATCGAGCGGACCATCCTTGTTTGCAAAGATATCCAGTCAGTGTGATTACAATAATAGTGGAACTAGATGATGAAACATAACACACATAAATAGAAGCCGATCACCTCTACGATCTCTCTTTAGGACTAACTTCTTGTTGGAGAAGATTAGGCACGGAGTTGGATGAGGAGGATAGCAAAACCAATCTCCCTTTCTGCAGTCCCACAGAAATGTAAAAACGTTGCCCGTGTGACATTTTGGCGGAACTTAACAAAACACTCTTTAGAAAAAAGTGATTTGTGCAGTTCACCAAAAGGTCGCAATAGCAACCAGGTGAAAATGGATAGCCCTGTTTGCAAAAGGAGGTCAAAAGGAAACAATTACTGCCCAATAACACGAGTTGAAGACACATACGTCGACAAAAAAGAAGCATGTTCCATGTAATAAGGGAAAGATAGCACATGGTGGTTTATCAAAAATGGTTTGAGGACGAGATTGCAATATGGAAAGTACACCAGCCGAGATACGATTTAAGCAAACAACTAAAGAAGATCCACATGCAGCAACGTGGGAAGATGGGCAGTGGATCAAGATAGGAGGAAGCTGTACCTGAGGGTCGTCGGGATGTTACTAGGAGGGCGCCGGCGGCCGGGATCTGCCCATACTGCGGCAGCGAGCAAGTGGCGAAGGCCCTACCACGCCGGAGCTGTGTCAGAGAGAACGGCGGGTACCGCAGATCAGGATGTGCTGCCTCAACGCCGTCGAACGGAGAGACGATGCACATCCTCCCTTTCCGCCGGCGGACGGGATGCAGCCGGATCACTGACCAACGCTGAGAGAGAGAGAGAGGCCACGGCCGCCTTGTGTGAGATGGTGTGACGAGAGACAAACCCATTTTTCCATTTTCCCCGCGGAAATCATTTTATATTCTGTACGTGCCATTGAGGAATATATAACTTTATTTAATGCTAACGCGTCAAGTCGAACTTTGTTTCGTCTAGGCATGGTACCCGACCCTCCTTCAAGTAAACAACCGCTACGCGCATCAAATTATCATGTGGGCTACCCTTTCGTATAGAAATGAACTCCGCCATGTACCCGCACGGGTGTGGCCGAGAACGAGACATGAGTACGTGCATCTTGCATGCACTTCTTCTTTACGTGCAGGTACGTACGTGGGTGGGTGTGAGAGATATGGTTTGTGCGAAACAGAAGCAATGTGTTGATGATATCTCAAACAGAAAAACATAACATATGCAATGTGTGTGAAACGGAGTCATGGACGTGAGATATCGATAGAACACAAAATAGGGATGAAGTGTGTGGCTGCGCGATCGATAAAGAGTGCCATCAAATTTGTGTTTGCCCATGTCAAAGATACAGGGCGGCTGGCCTACTGGAATTTGAGAGGGCGGAGGTGTAGGTTTTCTCCGTGGCATGGATACCTACCTACAACGTTCGACTATCAGTGTGTGTGTTTGGGGGGGGGGCAGAGACCGATCAACTAGTATATGTGTGGGGAAGGAGAGAGACATATGTATGTATTGAGGGAGATTGATCGACATCCATGGATATGTGTAGCCGAGGAATAAGGTTGGGAAGAAGACAAAGGTAGAGCGTCGGAGGGTTGGTGGTGGAGTGGCGTCTCACAAATGGTTGGAGAGACCTGCTAGACAAATGGAGGGTATGAGTGCAATATCAGTAAGATAGGGCGGGGGATGTCTGTCTGTCTATGTACGTGCGTGTGAGAGACGGGTCGAGAGGTATTCAAGGATGATGAGGGGAGAAGATATGGTTGTGGTAAGCATACGTAACTACATAGGAAGATCAACCGTTGTGTGTCTGAGAAAGGGAGAGACATAACTAGCGAGTTAAGTGTATCGGTGCTTGGTGAAAACGAATTATAGTCGACCTGGCTATATGTAGGGAGATCAGTTGATATACACGCCTGCATGTGTTAGAAGCAAATAAGGCCCGGAGAGACACACAGGGGGAGAGGGTACGGCTAGGAGGTGGTGCGAGAGGCCTACCATGTCGAGGGGGGAGGAGTGTGCGAGTATGTGATCAATGAAAAGAGGGGCGGGAGTGTGCACCTCCGTGGAACCGTATTGGACATAGGGGGGCATGGACGGTGAGAAGAGAAGAGGGGAAGTATATATGTGTTTGTTGTAGGCACACTTGGCTAGATAGGTATATCGACCGGTGTGTGCCGGAAAGAAGGAGCCGGGGGCCTACACGCACCGCGGGTGGACGACCTAAAGAGAAATAATGAACGTGTGCGATGGAGGGAACGCTAAGGGTGGGTGAGAGGGGGGCAGGCGTGTGCATGCATGATAGAAAGTTAGCGCTAGCTAGCTACAAATAGAAGAGGATCGTGAAGGTGTAAAAGACGAAAAAGATCATAGTTCATTATAAAAAAGTGGATACGTATACTTGAAGAAGATATCATAATGTAGTTGATTATAATTTGGGCTAATGTGTGGCTTTTGAAACTCAGGTCTAAATACTTGTCATAATGTAGGGGGCGGGGTACTATACTTTTATTGATAAACCCAGTGTACGTATGGAACATGGTTAAGATTATGAATATATAGTTAGTATATCAAATGTACTATTATTTGGAATCAACATCAAGTGTATTCAAAAAATTGAATTCGAGTTCATGTAGTACACATAGTTCATATGTATCTCTATAGTAATCATGTGGTGTGTTATTAAGGTAATACACGAATGATGGTCGAAGTTGGCAACAATCATGATTGTAGATTCTTATTGAAATAGAGAAACGAATTCAAATTTGGTTCGAATTGCAGCGGTAGTATAGACATTTGGAATGCACCAAAATGTTGGTATAAGTAGGTCGTTACATGCATTATACAACAAGCGAAAAAATTTAATTGGACATAACATGGATTCATACTCCCTCCTTCCATCTATATAGGGCGTAATGAGATTTTTAAGACCGCCTTTGAATATTGACAAGATTAATAGTACATGACATGCACAATGTGAAAATTATATCATTGAAAGAACCTTTCACAGACGAATTTAACGGTGTGCTTTGTGTAAGTTGCATGTCATATATTATTGCTCTAATATTTGGTCAAAGTTAGCATCGAAAAACGCATTAGGCTCTATATAGATGGAAGGAGTAGCTTTGAATAGCATTTGTATAGTAAAACAGGGCAAGACTCTCTCTTTGTGTGGTGTGAATAGTTTTTTTCGTTTTCTTTTTAGTTGAGGGAAGCGCGGATTGATTTGGTATGTACAAGTACAATATTACTACACTTTAGGCTTGTCCCTAAAATTCAACCCGCGGCTTGTTATATCCCGAAAATTCAGATATCGTGCTCCCAAAACTGGCGCCTTCACTACCCGCGCCTTGCTATCCCGAAATTACAACATGCGCGAAAACTCCCTCCAACAGCTAAATCCCGACATCCGAAATCCCCCTTCTAACCCTGATCCGAAAGGGTCGCTAGTTCAAATTGGTGGGGGGTACTTTTGTAACACACCCTACATTTTGGACAAGCGTGTCCCTAAGTCACGCTTCACCCCCTCCGATCGCCCTCTTTTCGCCATTCGAAATCTCAGGCCATCATAACCTCTCCGCTCTAGCCGCAAAACCCCACCCTCCTCCGTCTGCCACCTCACCGCTGCCCAGCCGGAGCTTCTTCCCCGATGACGTCATCCACCGCAATAGCTCGACGTCCCTTGTCCACCACCCCGGATGAGGATCTGTCGTCCATCTCGTCGTCCCGCCGGTTCAGCCGCCCCGTCCTCCACCTCCAAGGAGCTGCTCCGATGATCGCTTCGTTTATCGCGGCTGCTCCATCCCCACAACGCCGCCTTAACCTACTCCACTGGAACCGCAGTATCCTCACCGACTCCTCGGACGAAGCCGAGGTCTACTCGGCGACACCAAAGAGGTTGTACACTCATCGCATCGCACCTTCTCCTTAACTCGACCTCCCGACATCGACGGTGCTCCACCCCGCACCCCCATGGAACGGGTACCTTGAAGCCGGCGTCGCGGGCGACATCTGCAAGGCGGCTCTCCCCCAGTGCGAGGCCCCTTCATCGGCGGCATCCATACCAGCCGGATCTTCTACTGCTACTCCGGCTCTCGCTCGCTCGCTTGCGCTGCTGCTGCTCCTCTGGCTCTCGCTCGATTGCTCGCTCGCCCAGCTGCTGCTGCTGCTCTCCCCCTCGCTCGTGCTTCTACTCTACTCCGATTTAGCCACACTTCAGTCGAATGAATATACTTTTGGGTCAGACGATTTTCAGGGGTTGGGGGGAGTCATCGGAATTAAGGAAGAACCACCCGCAGCGGGGACGGGGGCTCGCCAGAGATGTACCCCACTATCTATCTTAGGGTTCAGGGTGGGGGCGGGGGGCCTAGAGGGCTGGCCGGGGCGGCGGTGGGGAGTTGTTTCGGGGCGGCGAGGCGGCGCTGGGGCCGGCGGTTCGGCCGGTGGTGGTTGGCGGCTCAGGGGGGTGCAGGTTGAATATGAACTGCAGGCCCTCCCTAAACTACATGTTAAGTGCCTCTTTGTTACCATTGCATTCAGTTTCGATAGTAACATTCAGATTCCACATTAAATTTCAGTTTCGACAGTTAAGTTCAGAGTCAACAGTTGTTACCTCATCTGTTGTAGTCAGGTGGTTTTTGGTGACGTAAATTTTACATCTATTTTACATCAGCTATTGGAGATGCTATTAGAATCCCACTTGAGATTGACGATGTCTGTCTTGTGCTGCTTCAGCCTTGATGTCTTACGGCTCACTGGAGCTGCTCCAACGGTAGAACGATCCATCACAACAGAGCAGTGCCCTGGACGCTGTCTACAGATTCCTCAGATCTTCCTCGACAGCTCCGACAGCCACCTCTGCCTCAATTGCTACAGCAACCAACCCAATGATGCTGAGGTCTACACGGCTATGGCAAAGAGGTTGTACACTTGTTGCATCACTTATTACTATGCACTCAACTAGAATCACGGGTAAAACTCAAATAAGAGATCTAACCAGAAAGTTCTACTTAAGAAGTCCGGTTTGCAAAAAGAATCAAATCAAACGAAGCAACGAAACTCAAATTGCGAAAGAAACAAGCTCCGTTTACTAATCTGGACTTAAGTAAAATTTTGCAGTAGAAAAAACTTGTTTAAGTTGGTTAAACAGAAAGAGGGCTTCGAGACGAAACTCTAGGTGCTTGAATCGCCTGATTCTGATAAATGAGCAAAAAGATAAACTAAAACAAAAATTAGGGCAAAAATCGTGATCGAAAATAATCACGGAAAAACCCTAGAAAAAGAAAAACTGACGAACAGGCTAACGAACAAACGTTCAAAGTCTGCGGTAAATGGTGAAAATCATTCGTTAAAACGAACGAACAAACGGGCGTTTGCTAAATAACTAAACCGAAAAAATAAAACTGATATATACATATATATATATATATATATATATATATATAAACCGCGGGTTCTTAAAAAATGTATGGTTTTCCCAAGAAAACCGGTGGCGGTGGGCGGTGGCTCTGGCGGTGGTGGTCGGCGGCGACGGGCGGCGGGGCGACGGCGGGTTGCGGCGGTGGTCGGCGGTGGTGGCAGCGACGGGCGGCGGGGCGACGAGGGGATCCGGCGGCGGCAGTGAGTCGCGGTGGCGAGTCGCGGCGACGGCGGATCCGGCGGGGACGGCGTGGATCGGCTAAGGTTATGGTTTGGGCGCGGGTGTGCTGCGGCGGCGGGACGGGCTGCAGGGGGCGTCGCGGGCTGCTTATAAGAGGGCCGACCTGGGGAGTCTTGGCCGGTTAAGGCCCGGAGTCGGTTTCGTTTTTTAAAATAATTCCACGTAGAAAAACAAAGAAAAGAAATACTAAACGGACTCCAAAAATCCTGAAATAAATTTTCCCCGTCCTCTAAAAATAGAGCGGACAAGGTGAACATTTATTTAGGCTTATAATGCAATTTCGAAAAATGCATATTTTTCCTAATTCAAATAAAATAGCGATAAAACTCCGAATAAAAATCTTATTTGATTTTAATATTAAATCTCCAATATTTATTTATTTTGGGAAAGTCATTTTATCCCTCTATTTTATTTGTATAAAAGAAATATTTGAAGAGAAAATAACTAAAATCAAACGATCCTCTCTTCAAAATTTGAGAAAACTCGAATATGAAAATAACGAAATCCCCAACTCTCTCCGTGGGTCCTTGAGTTGCGTAGAATTTCTAGGATCAAGCCAAAATGCAATAATATATGATATGCAATGATGATCTAATGTATAACATTCCAAATTGAAAATTTGGGATGTTACACCATATATGGCATCTGCTTAGTTTAGACATGTTCTGTAATGCCACATGTTTAGTTTCTATATCATATATGGGAATTATGCAGTCTCATGCCTTTTAGCCAGACATAATGTATGTGAAATGTGCAATGCCATCCTGTTTAACCAGGCATCATATATTTGAATCATATCTTGCCCATCCTTTTCTTCATTACATTTCCATTTGTCGACAATGTTTGTCTATTAAACTACTCTTCCTGTGAATCAGCCATTTGGGTGGGAGATGGAAAAATCTAGAGTGAAAACAAGGCCTTCAGTGCAAACAGTGCTACCTGTCAAAGCATATCTCTTATTGGGCCCCGATAGCTCCTCAAAGATGGATTCAGAGATAGATGACCAGTCCTATTCCCCCACTGAGGTGTATGCTCTAACTTGGCACGGTTATACTGCTCATATCATGCATATGCACTACAGGAATCATCTACTTTGCCATCTGCCACGGCGGACGGCAAAGGCATGGATGGCGGACGACAAAGGTCTTTGCCGTCCGCCGCGAACGGCAAAAGGGGACGGCAAAGTAGGGGACGGCTAAGAGCTACGTTGTCGTCTGCTTCGGGCGGCTGACGGCAAAGGGGCCTTTGCCCTCAGCAGCGGACGACAAAGAATGCAGACGACAATAAATGCGTTGTTACCCTATTAGGTGGTTAACGGCAGGCCTTTGTCGTCCGCCGCTGATGGCAAACTTTGGAAGCCTTTGCCGTCCACCGAATGATGTCAGCCGACGTCACTACACGGCAGGCCTTTGCCGTCCGCAGCTGTAGGGAAAGTTTTTCTCTCTTTGCCATCAGCCACTGTAGGCAAACTGACCAAATTGGTCAGCGTCCCAGGAAGCACAGTTGCCTGCCACGTGGCCTCTTTGCCGTCCGCTGCTGATGGCAAAGAGCCCTTTGCCGTCGGTGGCAGACGGCAAAGAGCCTGCATATTGTCTCTTTTTTCTGTTTTTTTAATCCAACAATTTTCACAGCAAATATATATGACATATATAGATATATTTCACAAGGCTATTTAATAGCACATAAGTTTCATTGTACATACATATATAGTTCCATCCATTCATACATAGCAAGTTGCACATACACTTAAGTTGCAACCATTAGGAAGTTGCACATACATATTACAATGCAAAGTTTCATCAAGATAGCAAGTTCCATCGTAGCAAGCTAGAAGAATACTAGAAGAGAATGAAATAAAAAACAAGCACTCCATCATAGCAAGCTAGCTTCCGAGAAGTGAATGAAATCTGCAAAATGGCAAATAAGAAAGTTAGGAAAAGGTGACTAGAAGAAGAAGACTAGAAGAAGAAGCACGCCATCGTTTGTGAGGTAACTTAGGTGAAATGGATCGTTTATGAGCTAACTTAACTAAGATAATTATGCCATTTTTTACATAAGTAAGCTAAGCACATGTCATTATTGAGCAATCCTAGTTAACTAAGCATATTATAACTAACTTAGGTCATTTTGGAGGAAACAAAGCTAAGTATAGATCGTTTTAGAGCTAACTTAGGTAAAATGGCTGGTTTTGGAGGTCAGTAAGCTTATTAAGTCATTTTGGAGGAAAAGAAGCTAACTCTAGGTCATTAAGGTAAGCATATTGGAGGAAATAAAGCTAAGTCTAGGTCTTTATGTATTTGTTAAGCAAAAAACTAGAGAAACTTACCTTGATCATGGAGGTGTGGGAGCGGGCTGGCTCGTGCCAGTAGCTGGAGAAGGATCGTGTGATGCTTGTGTGGAGTTACGCTGCACCAAAGATCATTTCCAATGTTTCGTTAGCATGATGACACTCAAATATTAAGACTAGCAAGTAACGTCCATTCAAATTAAACTCACCGTGGTTTCAGGAGCAATCTCTGGATCAATGGCTATGGAGCCACGGGACCTCCCACCACTAGATATCATCACTTGCTCTGGATTGTAGGGAATCTTGCTCGGGTTAAACTCCTCCCCTTTCCTCGCCTTCCCCTTGACTTGCTTGTAAGAGGCAGTGTGGGCCATGGCATACAGGTCGTACCCCTCTGGCACCTTATCCGTCTTATTGTAGCATGCCTAAAAGAGAGAAACAAAGTAAATTAGTAATTAAAGGGCTCAAGCTAGCATGATGAATGAATTGCATTAATCATGAAGCAAACCACATACCCAATTCCGCCCAAACTAATATAAGCTGGAGCTACCTTGATGGTGTGGCACACCTTCAATTTGGGCACGTTTGTCCTTGGCCTCAGTCGGCTCCCCTTCCATCTTTCAACACCTGCCATGACAAAGAGTAAACGAAATTAGTACAACATAAAAAAATACCGACATGAATAATAATATGTATATCACTTAAGTGTATCATCATCAAGTACAACATAAAAAAATTGAATACCTGACACTACTAATAATCTCGATCAGTATCATCAATATATGCATAATCATCATCATCACTATAATTAATGACGGGCTCATAGGGTTCAGTGGCATCAACATGTGGAAGGCCACCTTTACGTAATCGGTCAAGCATTGAGAGGTAATCCGCAGCAGTAACCTATTCTTGTTCCGGCTCTTCTTGTTCCTCCTCTGGGGTGATGTGGCATTCGCTGTCGCTGTCTACTTCAAAGTTTTGGGGTGAAGTATACCGGTTCTTGAAACGCTTTTTGGAAAGACATGTCTCTTGGAAGAATTCTCCTTCATATGTGTCTGGGTTAATGTGAGGTTCATAATCCTCTTCCTTTGGGGGAGATTGTCTAGCACGTGGTGGCACTTCCTAAACGACATCCCAACCTTTCAGATTTGGATTAGTTTGGTAGGCCCACGGTAGATAGAATACTTGGGTCGCTTGTTGAGCCGTAATATAGACATCAGGAACATCTAAATGGGTGCTTTGGTTGATTTCAACTAGCCCTATATGTTCATGAGTCCTTCTAGTCTCCTTCGGCTGAAACCAATAACATTTGAAGACTACGACATTCAGTGGGTTTTTACCATAGAATAGAAGTTCATAAATTGCTTCAACTCTCCCATAATACTCGGTACCTCCTTCGCCGATAGCAGATACACAACAATTTGTAGACTTTCGGTCGGCCATAGATAGCTATTTGCCATAGGTACGAAAGCGATACCCGTTGATGTCGTATTTACCAAATGAACGGACCTTATAGTCAAAACCATTAGCGACTTGTCTCAATTCGGCGTCCATAGACTCTGGATTAGCCTACAAGTTTAATATGAAAGGATTGTTGCATTACGCACAAATTAGCGAATGAAATGAAATTTTCTAATAGAATTTACCGTTTGTTTGAACCAAGAGATGAAACCGGGATAGCCGCCTCCTTGCTTTGCGAGAAGATCATAATCTTCGACGGAATCCTTTTGGATCACCGCTCCATACGAGAATAGGTCGACATATCGACTGTATGAAATATCCAGGAATAAGAACAGTTCAAAGGAAATAGAAGTTGCGAAAAAATGTACCGAGAACTTACTCGATGTACGGCCGCACTTCTATCAGGTTGTTGAAGATATACAACGAAATGGTCCACATTCTTCGTTATCCAAAGATACTGGATTTGAAACACTGGCTGGTGCGAGATTCCCTTTGAATAGGCTGAGGTTGGATCCACCCGTTTTAGGCTCGTCAGCATTGTATTGAGGCTTCGGATTATGCAAATGACGATTTTTGGTTTCGTAGTGTGCTGTCACGAAGTTTGCCGCCTCCTCAGTGATGAATGCCTCAGCCATCGATGCTTCAATTCTACGTTTATTTTTACATTTTTCTCGAAGCGTCTTCTGCATCCTCTTAGTTGGGTAGCACCAACGATTTTGCATGGGCCCCCCCAATCTTGCCTCTAACTTGCAGATCAACTCCGGCACCAATTCTTCCATTTCTTCTAGCATGCCAGGCGATAGTTCTTTTGCACAAAGAACACGGAAGAAATAGATGAGTTCTGCCAGTACTAGCCATTCATCCCCAGGGATGAAGCCACGCAACATCACCGGCATTACCCGCTCAATTCATAAGTGCCAATCATGACTCTTGAGACCAAATATCTTCAATTTATCAAGACTCGCTCCCCTCTTTAGATTCGCTGCATACCCATCGGGGAACATCAACTGCATTTTCACCCACAAGATAATTTCCCTCATAGCTGGGCTTCCAAGATTGAACCATGCCTCGTAGCAGTACATGAGCCCACAGACGAAGGGATGAAGTGGGAAGCCCAGTCCGCGGAGGAAGTGGGGAAGGAATACGACCCTCTCATGGGGCCTGGGGGTGGGGATGAGCTGCCCATTGTCGGGCAGCCGGTGCGTGAAGTCGCTGGACAGGTATCCGGCGCCGCACAACTTCTCGATGTGCTCCTCCGTAACGGAGGAGATCATCAACTTGCCTCCCGCTCCGGACATGGCTGGAGAAGGTTGAGACGAGGTGTGCGGGCTTGGGCACTGGAGCTCGAGTGCGCGGAGATGGATAAGCAAAGGAGGAAGAAGGCGTAGGTAAAAGAGATGGATCTTTATCCCCTTATATATGGGCGGACGAAAACTATGTGTCCCCACCGGCCTGGTAAAACTCGCTTATCTCCCAAGCGCCACCATCAATGGCGCGGTTGGGTTACCCACGTCCGTATTGATGAGAATCCAGGAATAAGGGGAACACGATCTCTGCTTCGACAACACATGCCAAGGAAACCGCTTCGCTAAACGCGCTGAGGTGGTATAATAAAAAACAATTCAAGTAAAGGCTTGGTAGTGGCATGACGTCACGCCACGAAATACGTCAGCAGATTGAACTTGCGTACATATTATTCTCTCTATGGTAAAATGTGGAATTTATTTTGCAGAGCCGGACACTATCCTGGTGTTCACAATCTTCTATGAATTATTCGGAGGAGGAACCCGCCTTGCAATGCCGAACAATATGCGCGCCGGACTCATCGTCATTGAAGCCTGGTTAAGGGGCTACCGAGGGAGTCCTGGACTAGGGGGTGTCCGGGTAGCCGGACTATCATCATCGGCCGGACTCCAAGACTATGAAGATACAAGATTGAAGACTTCGTCCCGTGTCCGCATGGGACTTTCCTTGGCGTGGAAGGCAAGCTTGGCGATACGGATATGTAGATCTCCTACCATTGTAACCGACTCTGTGTAACCCTAGCCCTCTCTAGTGTCTATATAAACCGGAGGGTTTTAGTCCGTAGGACGAACAACCAATACAACAATCATACCATAGGCTAGCTTCTAGGGTTTAGCCTCCTTGATCTCATGGTAGATCCACTCTTGTACTACCCATATCATCAATATCAATCAAGCAGGAATAGGGTTTTACCTCCATCGAGAGAGCCCGAACCTGGGTAAAAACATCGTGTCCCTTGTCTCCTGTTACCATCCGCCTAGATGCACAGTTCGGGACCCCCTACCCGAGATCCGCCGGTTTTGACACTGACAGTCACAACATGATGTTTCTGTCAACCTACTCAATTCCCCTTGGAGGTGAAAAGATACTTATTCATGGGTGGTCTCAAATAATGAAGGCCCGGTCATCTTGGAGAACAGGACAGAAGATTATGTTCTTGCTTTTCCATGCCTCTAAAGCAAATATCCTGTTTATTGACCACGTTGCGAGATGAAACCGCTTTCAGAAGGTTGTGGATGCGCGGGGTGGTGCCTGGGCCTTGTCCTGGGGCTTGGCGGCCACACCCTTGGTTAACTGTAGGCAAAGTAGCACTATTCGAGGCGTGCTTTGTACAGTCGAACTTGTATAAGTACTCATAATGCTTTCAGCTTTCGTTGTTAAGTGCCCCTGCTGGCTTCAGTTAAGGTTGTTAAGTACTCCTTCTGCTTTTACAGTCTGTCTTGTTTCTTCAGTCCTGTCTTCCTCCAGCCGCCAAAACCAAACCAGCGTTGGCGGGGCCGCCTGCTTCCGCCTCCCATGGCTGGCTGCGCCTCAACGCACGCATCGCCGCCCCACCGTCTCCTAAATCGTTAACGCTAACGTCCTCCGTGCTTTGGTGCGCTCGCCGCGGCGCCGCCTTCTCGCGTTGTCAACATGGTCAACAAACAACAGGAATCGGCAGAAGTACGTGGAGAGGATGATAGTAGGGGCCCACCACGTCAGCATATGGAAAAATAAAATGCTTCCTCCTAGTGTTTTCCTGACATCTGGGACCCACAACATTGTGAGAGTATATAGTCAATAGACAAGAGAACAGCGCAAGATCGGTTGACACCTGGGACGTAGCTACTCGAGCAGTATATTTTTTTGTTTGGTATTGTTGAGACGGAGCAGGGTTTGAACTGGGCTGTGGCCCGTCTAGCCCAGGCGTATAATTTATGTTCACCATGTGACCAACCCAGCTATTTTATCTTTGTGAAAATGAGCCCAGTTTATTTTTTTCTGAAGAATACCCAATCCAGGCCTACTTATTTTTCTACGCCCTGATGGGCTTCAACTCTTTCAAGACGCCTGAAAACTTGAAAGTAATATGAAATGGGTTGTAAATATAAAAATAGATGACAAATTGGCAATTACTTTATAATTTCTAATTTTTTTTCACATTTTCAGATTCCTATTTCACTGGGCATTAACCTAATTTAAATATATCTTCAAAGTACTTTAAATCTGGCTCGACATTTAGGTATTAAAAATAGTTTGGAACCCACAAAAATATGCGAAATTGGCCCTGGCCAACCAAAAAAAACGACTGCAATAAATTGCATAAGAAGTTGCCATGAGCTATATATAAATTATTAAAAAAAGAGGGAGTGGTCTGACTTGTGGGCCTGTTTAGTTGACGCGTATGCAAGGTTTTTCTAGTTATTATATACTACGTCAACAAAGGATTCTAGCAGACCTAATCGTTGGATGTCAATCCAACGGCCGTCGTGTTTCTTCAATCTCTGATCTTCTTGCTCCAGCCGCCAAAGCAGCGCCGGCGGGACCGCCTCCCGCCTCCCGTGGCCGGCTGTGCTGCCGCGCAGGCCTTAGCGCCCCCACTACTCCCACTGCTGGCCAGTGCATCCCTCTACTCACCCACACCCCCTGTTATTCTGCGGTGACGGCAGCCTCACACCGCAGCCAAACCGGTGAACCCTCGTACTCCTCTCCGCGCGGGCTTCCACTGCCGCGTCTTCCCCGGCTCCGCGTCGTCCCCTTCCTAGGCCTCACCGTCGTCCACCGCCATGCTGCTCTCGGCGCGGCGTGGTCAATGTGGTCAATGACCAAATTCCATTGAAAGAGTACTGTACGTGGAGAGGCTGACAGCTAGGTACACGGTAGCCGCAAGGAAGTGCCTCCTTATTACGCGGAAAATAATTATTCCTCCACCTGAGAGCAGGGACCCACTGGACGGGCCACCAGTATTTCGCGAAAAAAACGTTTCCCCCTGACTGCTGGGACCCACAGGACGGGCCACCGTATATCGCGAAAAAAACGTTCCCCCCGCTGTCAGCTCGGACCCACCGGAAGTGCCTCCTTATTACGCACAAAAAAATGAATACCCCCTGCTAGCTGGGACCAACCTTGGTGGGAGGCTGACTTGTGGGCCTACTAAGTTGACTGGGACGGAGGCCTTTGTCAACTTTAGTCAATATATGAACGATTCTAGCTCCAAGTGACCATACGATGTCCATCCAACGGCCGTAGTGCTTCTTCAACATCTGGTCTTCTTGCTCCAGCCGTCCAAAGCAGCGCCGGTCGTGCCGCCTGCTCCTGCTGCCCGTGGCCGGCTGTGATGCCACGGAGGCCTCACCGCCCCCTACTACTCCCACCGCAGGCCAGGCCTTCCCTCTTCGCACCCACACCCCCTGTTATTCTGCGGCAACGACAGCCTCACACCGCAGCCGAATGAGTGAACCCTCATACTCCTCTACACGTGGGCATTCACTTCCGCATCTTCCCCGGCTCCACATCGTCCCCTTCCTAGGCCTCGCTATCGTCCACCGCCCTGGTGCTCTCGGTGCGGCATGGTCAACATGGTCAAGGAAGGGCTTCCATCGGACATCGACTGTACATGGAGAGGCTGACAGCTGGGTCCACGGCCGCAGCAAGGAAGTGCCTCCTTATTACGCACAAAATAATTATTCCTCCACCCGACAGCGAGGACCCACCAGACGGGCCACCATATTTCGCGAAAAAACCGTCCCTCCTATCTGCAGGGATCCACCAGCTACATCTTCGCACGCAAGGAAGTGCATAAAAAAACGATTTGCCCCCCTGACTGCTGGGACCCACCAGCTACATCTTCGCACGCAAGGAAGTGCGTCCGGGCAAAAAAAACGATTTGCCCCCTGACTGCTCGGACCCACCAGCTACATCTTCGCATGCAAGGAAGTGCGTCCGGGCAAAATAAAAACAAAACAAAATGATTCGCCCCCCTGACTGCTGGGACCCACCAGCTACGTCTTCTCAGGCAAGGAAGTGCCTGACAGTCGGGACCCACCTGGTCGAAGTGTACGTAGCGTTGTCATTCTGGTCACGAACGTGTACATACATACTGGTCGATGTAGAGGCGGGCACGTGTCGTAGTAGAGGCGCGCACATAGCATGTACACGTACGTATAGCGGTGAGGGTGCAAGAAAGAAAATACGGCCACGTACGTACATACGGGCAGGGTCTTGAACGCCTACTCGCGCATACGTACGGCCAGGGCTTGTGTACATGGTTGCCTCGGAAGGAAGAAACAGTGTCGTCGTCGTGTTCATGGGGAGGCAACGGAATGCATCGTGTTCATGGGGAGGCAACGAAATGCGTCGTGTTCATCGGGAGGGAACGAAACGCGTAGGAGCCAACCGGCTGGGTCGGAACGGAATGCGTGGTTGTATTAATCAGGAGGGCTTGGACGGAACAGGCGTTGGAAACGAGGCCCGGCGTTCCGCAGAACAGAGGAAACGGACCTCCTACATTTGGAACGGGGTCCTGTTGATCAGGAGGGGTGTGGCATACCACAAAACGGAGGAAACGGACGTCCTACGGTCGAAACAAGGGTCCTGTTGATCGGGAGGGGTGTGGCATACCGCAAAACGGAGGGAACGGACCTCCTACGGTCCAAACGGGGGTCCTGTTGATCAGGAGGGGTGTGATGTACCGCAAAACGGAGGAAACGGACTTGTGTTGGAGCGCTACGGTCAAAACGGGGGTCCTGTTCATCGGGAGTGGTGTGGCGTACCGCAAAACGGGACTCCACGGGATACTGTTCATCTCCACCGTCGACCTCCTCCAGCCTCCACGGGCTACCGTCGACCTCCTCCAGCCTCCACGGGCTCCTGTTCATCCAGCCTCCACCGCGCGCTACTCCACTGGCTACTGTTCAACCACCCCTCCGCCGTCTACTGTTCATCCAGCCCTCCACCATCTACGGTTCATCCAGACCTCCACACCACGGGGTCCTATTCAACCACCCCTCCACGGCCACCCCTCCACCGTCTACTGTTCATCCATCCCTCCACACCACGGGTTCCTGTTCATCCAGAGGCAACGCCACTGCTCACTGTTCATCCAAACCCCCCCGCAACGCTCATTGTTCATCCAATCGTTCGGCTTCAGTTAGCAGCAGTAGCGAAGGAATCTCTCCATCGGGTTCAGTTAATAGCCATCAATCGATCGCTCGGGTTCAGTAACACGTAGCCTGCAGTGCAATCGCTCGGGTTCAGTTAGAGCCCAATGCCTCGCTCGCGTTCAGTCAGAGCCAACGCCTCACACGTGTATGAGAGAAACGCGCATCGCTCGGCCCCGACCTCCCACCGTAACCGGCAACTCCCCAAAATTTTCCTCCCCCTCTCTTCTACCATGGTTTTTTCCATCATGGACGGCCCAAAGAATGTCATGCAGCTGCGTCTCCGGCCCGCCCAGGACGAAAAGCCCATTTTCTGTCATGATTTTTTGTCATAGAAGTAGGAGCCCACCACATCTATGATGATACCGGGTTTTGTCACAATTATCGTCATAGAAGTGTCATATGTATGACAGAAATTTTTTTCGTTCGGCCCAAAATGTCACGGATGTGTATTTTTTGTAGTGACTTAAATGGTGTTGCAAAACAGTAGCACATATCAATAGCTCGGCATGACAAAACACGATCATCTGGATGAAGGGGATACCGAACTCCCTGAGGAAGATTATATATAATTTCATAAGTCCTTGGTTGATTTCCACCGGCTGCACTGCTTGTTTGCTCCTCCACACATGACAGGATCGTTCCGCACTGCATTCAGCAAGTCAACGTACGAATAAGCTAATTTCATCTTGCAGTGGTCATTGTACCTAGTTACGAATGTAGGAATACCTGGAGCACCATGAGGTTAGCTGACAGCAGGTAGATGCAGCCATATAAATTTTGTGCGGTGCTACCAAAATTGAGGCTTGTATCCCTTCCCGTTATGAGAATTCTTGTTGAAGTTCGTAGAATGTGACGGCTTGTTCTTTGCATCAAACTTGCCTTTCCCCTGAGATTTGTTCTTGTTGTTTTGGGGCTGGTTTGGCTGGAAGTTCTTCTCGTGTACCATGTGGGCACTAGAAGCTCCCTCAGCGACCCAAGCACGTGTGTCTTTTGCTCTCGCCTTCTCCTCAAAATCAAGAGTGTGAATGAGATCCAAAAAAGAAAACTCATGTATCTTATTTTTTAGAGAAGTAGAAAAATCGTTCCACAAAGGTGGAAGCTTGGCAATGATGGTCCCAGCAACAAATTTGTCCGGCAACACACACTTAAAGTACTCAAGTTCCTTAGAGAGTAACTGTATCTCATGAGTCTGCTGAACAACAGCGCGCTCATCAGTCATCTTGTAGTCGCGGAATTGCTCCATGACGTACAACTCGTTGCCAGCTGTCACATCCCTGGTCCTGTTATGCACTAGGCTAGACCTCATGTGAGCATCATGTTTTAATTCAAATGAAATTTGAATTGAGGAATTTTCAAAAGCATCAGAAACCTTCTAAAAATGATCAACATTAAAATCTCCTCAAAGAAGTCCAAGAAAATGTTCCTCTTAGTCTCTGAAAATATTGCAAAGAGGTAAAACTCAAAACAATATTTTTGGTATCTCAGAGTTAATTATTTTGGGCCTTTGAATTAAATAAATAGCTATTTGCATTGGATATATATTTGATATATAAATAATATATGTCAAAAAATTACTGGAACATTTTATGTGGTTTGGTATATTTTAACTCTAGCCACATAACTATTTTCAGGATTTTATAAAATGGTTTAGTATTTTACTAAACTAAAACAAAACAGAACAAAATAGCAAACAATAAATAAAAGCAGAGAGAGAGAACTTACCTCAGCTTACCTGGCAGCCCACCCGCAGCCTAACACCGTGCAGCCCAGCAGCGGCCCAGCCCACCGCCGCTTCTCCCCCTGTCGTCTTCCTCCCCCTCGCCCCGAAGCTGCTCGGTAGCGCGCGCGGCCACGCGCCCCGGCCACCTCCTCCCTCCCAGCCTGCCTGGCTCCTCCCTGACGCCCCGGCGACACCACGCACCCCCCTGGGACCCCCTCGACCTCTCCCATCGCCCCTCCCCTTCTCCGTCCCTCTCGCACACAACCGGCCGAGCGCCACCGTCGCTGACCCTCGCCGCCCTCGCGGCCACCGCCACCCCCTCTCCTCCCCGACGCGCTCCCGAGCTCCGTAGTGCCTCCCTCGACCTCCTCGACGTCTCACGTGACCAGAAGGGCCCCGAGCAGCCGCCATCGTCATCATCTCCAAGCTTCGGCCCCGGCGCCCTTCTCCGTCGATTCGGCCACTCCGGCGCGCCCCCGAGCCCACTAACCCTTCCTGCAGCTCCGCGGTGAGCCTTTGGCCCGATTCCCCCTCTCCCCGTGCCCTACCTCCCTCTCTAGCCGCCGTTCACAACAAGCCGAGAACTCCACGCCGCCGGCGATGTCGCCGCCGTCACTGCAGCCAGTAAGGCTCGAAACCGAGCACGACACCGTGCTCCTAGCATCTTCAGGAGCTCGGTGAGCCCCTTAGCCATCCCTCCCGTCCTCTGTGGCCTCGCCCCGCTCGAACCCAAAGCTCCGGCCGCCGCACTTGCCATCGCCGTCGTCGGCTCCGGCCACCCCAGCCGCGGCCACAACCACCGCTGGACGCGCCGCGTCGCGGACGTTCTAATGAGCCAAACCGCGCGCCAAACCATCGCCCCTAGCTCAAATCCGAGCCGCGCCGCCGTGCGGAATGGTCGCCGCCAGCGATACTCCGGCGACCGCCGACGTGGCACGCTTAATTAGTGTTAATGACCCAACTAATTAAACCCACAGCCACTGACAGTGGGCCCCACCCCTGGTCAAACCCCAGTCAGCGCTGGGTTTGACCGGGATTAGCTCCTGTGTCACTGACGTGTGGCCCCCACACGTCAGGTTTGACCTGGGGCGCCCAGTTGACCTGCTGACGTCATCATGACGTCTGGATGAAGCAGTAATGCTTTCTGGATTTATTTATATTCAGGAAATTTCAGAAAATGCCTAAAACTTCTAAAAATCATAGAAATTCAATCGTAACTCCAAATTAAATAATTTATATATGAAAAATTATCAGAAAAATTCAAGGGATCCATCTGTACCATTTTCATGCATGTTAGAACAACTTATCACTACTGTTTAGGACAAATGAAGTGAATGGCATTTAAATAATCACATATGGAGTTTGAATTTGAATCTTGTATTCAAACCAACTCCATTTAACTTGTTGCTAGATGCATTAGCTCAAAACACCAGCATGTTGCCATGTCATAGCATGCATCATATTGTGCATTGCATTGATTGTGTTTCCTTCTGTTTGCCGGTGTTGTTCCCCCTCGGTAGACGCTGTACCGGTGATGTGATCGTTGACACTGATGAAGACTCAATGTTATCTTCAGAAGTGCCAGGCAAGCAAAACCCCCTTGTTCATTCCGATACAATCCTACTCTCTCGCTCCTGCTCTCTATTACTGCATTAGGACAACAATGATTCAACTGTTACTTGCTGCGGTAGCTGAACCCCTTTATCCTCTGCATGACCTGTCATTGCCATGGTAAATAGATGAAACCCACTAGTATGAGTAGGAGTTGTTTGAGCCCTGATGTGCCTACTCATTCATGCTTGTTTGTCATGCCTGCTACTGCTTAGAGTTGAGTCAGGTCTGATTCATCGCGGATGAATCAAAGGCGTGTGAACATGTCCTACTGTGTGTGAGCTAAGTGTGTGAACACGATTTGGTAAAGGTAGCGGTGAGAGGCCATGTAGGAGTACATGGTGGGTTGTCTCATTGCAGCCGCCCTCAGGAACTGAGTTCTGTGTTTGTGATCCATGACCAGTTACTACCACACATTGGGTTCCGGTAACTCGACCCCTCTCGACTTATTAATCAACATGATCTCTATCCAGGAGTTGCAACTAGTTTCTGGTGTTTGTAGGTAGTGTTAGTAGTCTACCAAGTGGCACCCGGTACAGGTGGGCTTGGGACAGACTACGCACAGTGGCACGGTGTACCAAGTGGCACCCGGATGGTGGGCTTGGGAACCTTGCTCACATCGTTTGGGGCCGTGAGCGACACCCCGGCCGGATCTCCTTGCGGATGGAACCCGAATAGGCGAGAAACCTGGACTAGAGACTTGTTCGGTTAGTCAGGTCGTGGCCGACTCCCTCGCCCGGCTTCCGCTTGAAGGTTGCCGAGGTACATGACATGTACAGGGCGATAAGTGGCGAAATCGTGTGTGAAGAAGTACACCCCTGCAGGGTTATCATTATCTATTCGAATAGCCGGATTCCTCGGATATGGAAACTTGGACCCCTTGCATAGTTCATAGACAAGTGAAAGTGGATACTCTAAAATACGCAAGATAAGCGTGAGTGCTATGGATGGCGTTCTCGTAGGGAGACGGGAGCGGATCCATAGTGGTGTATTGATATGGTGAATATGTGGACTCGTGTGCGCCACCTCAAAAGAGTTACTTGCAGTCGTAGTTCAGGATAGCCACCGAGTCAAAGCTGGCTTGCTGCAGTCAAACCCCACCACCCCCTTGTTGATAATGATGCATATGTAGATAGATCTGATGTAAGTCTTGCTGGGTACATTTGTACTCACGTTTGCCTATTTTATGTTTTGTAGAGAGACTTCAGTCTCGCTAGTAGTACCGCGTGGACTTCGACGTTTAGCTTGTTACCTCAGCTACGATCTTGTGCCCTCGGCAGGATCTGGTAGATAGTCAGGCTTTCAAGCCTTTTTCATTTATAGATGTCTGTACTCAGACATGATAGCTTCCGCTTGTGCTTAGATTTGTATGCTCTGAATGTTGGGTCGTGAGACCCCTGTTTGTAATATCTCGCTCCTCGGAGCCTATTGAATAAATTACTTGAGTCATAGAGTCATGTTGTGATGCCATGTTGTATTTGCACATATCGAGCATATTGTGTGTATGTTATTGAAATGCTTGGTATGTGTGGGATCTGACCATCTAGTTGTTTATCTTTAGTAGCCTCTCTTACGGGGAAATGTCTCCTAGTGCTTCCACCGAGCCATGGTAGCTTGCTACTGCTCCGGAACACTTAGGCTGGCCGGCATGTGTCCTTCTTCGTTCCTGTGTCTGTCCCTTCGGGGAAATGTCACGCGATGAATACCGGAGTCCTGTTAGCCCGCTACAGCCCGGTTCACCGGAGTCCTGCTAGCCCAGTGCTACAGCCTGGATTCACTCGCTGATGACCGACACGTTCGATGCTGGGTCATGGATGCCTGTCCCTGTAAGTCTGTGCCACTTTAGGTTTACGACTAGCCATGTCAGCCCGGGCTCCTTATCATATGGATGCTAGCGACACTGTCATATACGTGTGCCAAAAGGCGCAAACGGTCCCGGGCAAAGGTAAGGCGACACCCGTGGGAATACCGTGCGTGAGGCCGGAAAGTGATATGAGGTGTTACATGCTAGATCGATGTGGCATTGAGTCGGGGTCCTGACAGCGTTGGTATCAGAGCTTGACTGCCTGTAGGATTACCAAGCCAAACTGGTCGAAGTTGAGTCTAGAAATTCTTTAGTTATATAAGGGAATTGATTGTGGGATGGAACGTAAGGCTCTTTTTACTCCTTATACCTTATGCCTTCTGATCTGAGTCAACCTCTTCTCTTCTACGGGGGTTAAGAACTAGGCTATCTCTTCTTTCTATCAGGATCACGTGTTACTAATCTGCAGACTTGTAAGATTGTTGGATTCCAGCCTCAGTTCAGTTCCTACTACTTCCGTATGTTAAGTGTTGATCTCGAAATCTTGATATTGTGCTTCGGAGTGGCTATGCTACCATTTTTGTGAATGTCTTAAATCTTTTCTGAGCATTTACAGCCGTTATGCTGTCCGAGTCATCCCAGGTTTCTAAACAATCTGATGCACTTGCAAATCCTTTCCCTCTGGTTTTGATGTTCCTTTGGGCCAGGCTAATCACACTAATTGCCGAGTTGAGGTATTCTATTACCTCGACATATATGTTGGAGTTAATATTATGACCCTAGGTGTCTTAGGGGATCATCTAGTAATCTAGCTATGATTTGTGTCCCACTTTGATGACTCTGGCCTTTATTCCCGAAAGCATCCCGTGATGCCACTTAGTAGTAGGTATTCTACTCCTTGGGTTTGAACCCGAGATTCACTCCACCTACTCCATGTTGATAGTATTTGCTAGTTCCTTTAGGATATTAGTAACCTTTGCATTAGTCCTCGACGTTCGTGGTATTTCCTTCTTCCAAATACTATGAACCGCTTATGGCAGATGTTCCTCGCTGATCGAAAGATCACAATCAGAGTGCTCTCGATGGGTTCTCGATCCTATATTGTGACTCTGCCAGTTCTACCTTTCTGCATGGGATATCCGGAAGAAATATGTTGAATTCGTTTGACATGCTAGTCCATGCATCCACAACTCAGAAAATCATATGTTCCTTTGAGTTGTCCCTCTTTAGTTGTTTTTCTGGCCATCGTCTATCAACTGATAGTCAGGAGTAATTGTGCATTCGTGTTATCAATGCTTATTATTCTTGTGGTCCGTCGAGCCATTTTATTCGGAAATGATTAGGAGAAACAAACTCCAGTGCCTCATCCATATCTAGGATTGGGTCAAAGCAGTTGTAATCCGCAGATCAAATGCAATCAAGCTTTTGATTCTGTTCTATCCTGAAGTATTACCCACTTTAGGTCAGGAACATCATGAGAATTGCACCTTCTCTTATGAATTCTTGACGCAGTGATACTTCTCGCCATCATTTTTCATTCCTCGGTTCCGTGTTGTTATAATTGGAACGCCGCCAAGTGAACTGTGGTGCGTGAAATCAATACTACTAGCAACTCTGTTGCTTGGTAGTTAAAGGGCAATAATTTCATTCTTAGCGTGTTGGTTTTGAATCACCATTCTAAGATAAACTGTGCTACCTAGTCCTTATTTCCTGGTGCACTCTTTGATTGATGAGTTAGGATTTTGTCAAGTCCTCGCTCATTTGATCATATCATCTTGCCTTGAAAAGCAAGATTGTTCTCGAGCTTAGTAACATATCGGTGGTTCGTGATTTTCCGAAGATCTTCTCGGAAGTATTACCAGGTTGTCACCTGACCGCTATGTTGAGCTCGTGATCAAGTTGGTTTCTTGTAAACCACCCTTTCTCCAAGAATCGGTGTTAGATATCCCTGAGCTAGTTGGTTAAGCTAGACAGCAACTTGGAGAGTTAGAAGATAAAAGCTTGCCTGACTTAGTTCGTTCCAAAGGGATATTCTTGTGTGGTGTGTGTTGAAGAAAGATGATATCTTCATCGATTGGTCCCTGTGATCAGTTGTTGGACCTATTATCTTGTTAAAACTTTGATTTGAGTGTGGGCTATTCTCAAATCAAATCAGAACCAACGATGTTCGTAATGTTGTCTTACTCGTGGTTGACTCCTCGAGCATACCCCATTATATCTTATGGGTCTGACCAATGCTATCACCTGTTCACATAATTAGGGAATTCCATCTTCATGGAAATCTCGATGATTTGTTGTTGAGCCCATCAACATCATTTCATCTTCTCCAAGATCTCGTTGAACAATAAGTTAGTGTTGGAAACTTTTGAAAGCATTTTCTTCATGCTAGCTCATGAAGTATTTGTTTGATGAGAGGAGTGACTTCCTCTTAAACACATGCATTTGGTGAAAGTTGCCGCCATGAATTTGAGAAAGTTAGTTTTGCTTCCTCTGGAATCATCGCAAGTCAGTCATGCACACGTGCGAAGTATTCTGTGGTCTGGAGACTTGCAACCTTCATTCCATATGTGTCCCGAGCACACCAAGCCACTGATTGATTTGTTCAAGGAGAAGAAGTCCCCTCATAAGAGCTAATCATATGACTTATGCAAGGACTTCGTTAACCACGGTGATGGTTCCCAACCAGAACTCGGTAGTGTTTTATTATAAGACTACTTTGTGTTCATGCTTGTCTTGGACATCGTGTTCACATGTTGTAGCAGAACCAGCTCATGTTTTGGAGCTTACTATCGTAGTTCATTCCCCGAGAATCTCGCAACGTCATCTCGTCGATTTGTGTTGCAAACTTTCATTTTTCTTCCGAGACTCGATGAGTCTGGAATATCCTGACACCAACCAGATCTGAATCTCAGGCAGATATGATGGTTGGAACTTTTCCCAAGAACTATAATATTGGTCCCTCGATAACCGGTAAGGTGGATGTCGTGGCCAACACACCCAACTGGAAGACCTATTATTGTAGTATCTTGATTGAAGAAGTTGGCCACCTCCCCATAGGGATTTCGTAGGATTTACTCCCTAGTTGTTCCTTATGGATTCTATTGCTCCCGAAGTCCGACCTTTTACTTGATGTTCTAGTTATCAAACCATATCGATGAATGGGATACGCTAGCACATCAAGGAGAACATTAGAAGCGGAGTGCTAAATGTATCTCGGTCGATAATCCAGATTTTGTTTCCTTGGCCTCGCTAAGGTGAAATCTGAGAAGGTGTTATCTTCCTTTGCATCTGCATCTTCCACCGGTATTCATCATGGTAGTAAGTTGGGTTGCCAGGATCCTTGACACGGATATTGGTAAAATCTTGATGATTATGGAAATGCTCAAGTTCTTGAGAGCACGCACAAGCGCTACGTGTTATCATCGGCTCTAACTGGGATTCCTCTCAGTTTCTTCGGCAATGCTATGACCTTTTCAAACAGTGAATTCACTCTCTATTGTTGGGTTCTTCCCCAGTTACCAGAATCATTCCCAGCATTTGCATTTTGTTCCCAGCTTGCACCGCCAATGTGCCATTCTACCATGGGTCTCTTCCATTTCCGGTGATAAGCAAAAATCATCCCTTGCGTTGTCTTCAACAAGGTAATCCACATCATCCAAGTCCGAGTATGCCATTCTACCGACCCCCTCCAAACGATCGGTCGAGAATTGCCTAAGGTTGGTTTAAAGAGTTTCAATGATCTTTGAATCAAAAGTAATTCTTTTTGCCACTTAAGGGGAGATATCTACAAGTCACCTTCCCTAAGGTGCATCGTTATGGTATCATGGCAATTCAACTCCTCGCTACGTTGACAACCGATCACCACATTCTTAAGTCTGGGATTGTTGTCTACCTAGTGAACCTTTGTCATCTGCTTCACCCCAGTCCAATGGATGTGTGCTTCATCTCTCAGCCGAGAGAGGTTGCTATGTCTCATTCCGTGAGTTAATCCTGAGTTGTTCGATCTTCAAGAAGATCGACCCTTCTAGAGTCTCCTTCTTCCCTCCATGTCATGTTGGCAGGATTTCTCAGAGCTAGACGACAAGACAAAGATGGTGATTGAATCAACGTTCATTTGAAGTGCAACCTGGATCGTGAAGATTATACTAGTTGCGTCCCCCCTTCACCTTGCCCTACGCTTGAATCTCGGGATGAGATTTTTGTTTAGTGGGGGTGAGTTGTCACATCCCTGGTCCTGTTATGCACTAGGCTAGACCTCATGTGTCCATCATGTTGTAATTCAAATGAAATTTGAATTGAGGAATTTTCAAAAGCCTCAGAAACCTTCTAAAAATGATCAACATTAAAATCTCCTCAAAGAAGTCCAAGAAAATGTTCCTCTTAGTCTCTGAAAATATTGCAAAGAGGTAAAACTCAAAACAATATTTTTGGTATCTCAGAGTTAATTATTTTGGGCCTTTGAATTAAATAAATAGCTATTTGCATTGGATATATATTTGATATATAAATAATATATGTCAAAAAATTACTGGACCATTTTATGTGGTTTGGTATATTTTAACTCTAGCCACATAACAATTTTCAGGATTTTATAAAATGGTTTAGTATTTTACTAAACTAAAACAACACAGAACAAAATAGCAAACAATAAATAAAAGCAGAGAGAGAGAACTTACCTCAGCTTACCTGGCAGCCCACCCGCAGCCTAACACCGTGCAGCCCAGCAGCGGCCCAGCCCACCGCCGCTTCTCCCCCTGTCGTCTTCCTCCCCCTCGCCCCAAAGCTGCTTGGTGGCGCGCGCGGCCACGCGCCCCGGCCACCACCTCCCTCCCAGCCTGCCTGGCTCCTCCCCGACGCCCCGGTGACGCCACGCACCCCCCTGGGACCCCCTCGACCTCTCCCATCGCCCCTCCCCTTCTCCGTCCCTCTCGCACACAACCGGCCGAGCGCCACCGTCGCTGACCCTCGCCGCCCTCGCGGCCACCGCCACCCCCTCTCCTCCCCGACGCGCTCCCGAGCTCCGCAGTGCCTCCCTCGACCTCCTCGACGTCTCACGCGACCAGAAGGGCCCCGAGCAGCCGCCATCGTCATCATCTCCAAGCTTCGGCCCCGGCGCCCTTCTCCGTCGATTCGGCCACTCCGGCGCGCCCCCGAGCCCACTAAGCCTCCCTGCAGCTCCGCGGTGAGCCTTTGACCCGATTCCCCCTCTCCCCGTGCCCTACCTCCCTCTCTAGCCGCCGTTCACAACGAGCCGAGAACTCCACGCCGCCGGCGATGTCGCCGTCGTCGCTGCAGCCAGTAAGGCTCGAAACCGAGCACGACACCGTGCTCCTAGCATCTTCAGGAGCTCGGTGAGCCCCTTAGCCATCCCTCCCGTCCTCTGTGGCCTCGCCCCGCTCGAACCCAAAGCTCTGGCCGCCGCACTTGCCATCACCGTCGTCGGCTCCGGCCACCCCAGCCGCGGCCACAGCCACCGCTGGACGCGCCGCGTCGCGGACGTTCTAATGAGCCAAACCGCGCGCCAAACCATCGCCCCTAGCTCAAATCCGAGCCGCGCCGCCGTGCGGAATGGTCGCCGCCGGCGATACTCCGGCGACCGCCGACATGGCACGCTTAATTAGTGTTAATGACCCAACTAATTAAACCCACAGCCACTGACAGTGGGCCCCACCCCTGGTCAAACCCCAGTCAGCGCTGGGTTTGACCGGGATTAGCTCCTGTGTCACTGACGTGTGGCCCCCACACGTCAGGTTTGACCTGGGGCGCCCAGTTGACCTGCTGACGTCATCATGACGTCAGGATGACGCAGTAATGCTTTCTGGATTTATTTATATTCAGGAAATTTCAGAAAATGCCTAAAACTTCTAAAAATCATAGAAATTCAACCGTAACTCCAAATTAAATAATTTATATATGAAAAATTATCAGAAAAATTCAAGGGATCCATCTGTACCATTTTCATGCATGTTAGAACAACTTATAACTACTGTTTAGGACAAATGAAGTGAATGGAATTTAAATAATCACATATGGAGTTTGAATTTGAATCTTGTATTCAAACCAACTCCATTTAACTTGTTGCTAGATGCATTAGCTCAAAACACCAGCATGTTGCCATGTCATAGCATGCATCATATTGTGCATTGCATTGATTGTGTTTCCTTCTGTTTGCCGGTGTTGTTCCCCCTCGGTAGACGCTGTACTGGTGATGTGATCGTTGACACTGATGAAGACTCAATGTTATCTTCAGAAGTGCCAGGCAAGCAAAACCCCCTTGTTCATTCCGATACAATCCTACTCTCTCGCTCCTGCTCTCTATTACTGCATTAGGACAACAACGATTCAACTGTTACTTGTTGCGGTAGCTGAACCCCTTTATCCTCTGCATGACCTGTCATTGCCACAGTAAATAGATGAAACCCACTAGTATGAGTAGGAGTTGTTTGAGCCCTGATGTGCCTACTCATTCATGCTTGTTTGTCATGCCTGCTACTGCTTAGAGTTGAGTCAGGTCTGATTCATCGGGGATGAATCAAAGGCGTGTGAACATGTCCTACTGTGTGTGAGCTAAGTGTGTGAACACGATTTGGTAAAGGTAGCGGTGAGAGGCCATGTAGGAGTACATGGTGGGTTGTCTCATTGCAGCCGCCCTCAGGAACTGAGTTCTGTGTTTGTGATCCATGACCAGTTACTACCACACATTGGGTTCCGGTAACTCGACCCCTCTCGACTTATTAATCAACATGATCTCTGTCCAGGAGTTGCAACTAGTTTCTGGTGTTTGTAGGTAGTGTTAGTAGTCTACCAAGTGGCACCCGGTACAGGTGGGCTTGGGACAGACTAGGTACAGTGGCACGGTGTACCAAGTGGCACCCGGATGGTGGGCTTGGGAACCCTGCTCACATCGTTTGGGGCCGTGAGCGACACCCTGGCCGGATCTCCTTGCGGATGGAACCCGAATAGGCGATAAACCTGGACTAGAGACTTGTTCGGTTAGTCAGGTCGTGGCCGACTCCCTCGCCCGGCTTCCGCTTGAAGGTTGCCGAGGTACATGACGTGTACAGGGCGATAAGTGGCGAAAGCGTGTGTGAAGAAGTACACCCCTGCAGGGTTATCATTATCTATTCGAATAGCCGGATTCCTCGGATATGGAAACTTGGACCCCTTGCATAGTTCATAGACAAGTGAAAGTGGATACTCTAAAATACGCAAGATAAGCGTGAGTGCTATGGATGGCGTTCTCGTAGGGAGACGGGAGCGGATCCATAGTGGTGTATTGATATGGTGAATATGTGGACTCGTGTGCGCCACCTCAAAAGAGTTACTTGCAGTCGTAGTTCAGGATAGCCACCGAGTCAAAGCTGGCTTGCCGCAGTCAAACCCCACCACCCCCTTGTTGATAATGATGCATATGTAGATAGATCTGATGTAAGTCTTGCTGGGTACATTTGTACTCACGTTTGCCTATTTTATGTTTTGCAGAGAGACTTCAGTCTCGCTAGTAGTACCGCGTGGACTTCGACGTTTAGCTTGTTACCTCAGCTACGATCTTGTGCCCTCGGCAGGATCTGGTAGATAGTCAGGCTTTCAAGCCTTTTTCATTTATAGATGTCTGTACTCAGACATGATAGCTTCCGCTTGTGCTTAGATTTGTATGCTCTGAATGTTGGGTCGTGAGACCCCTGTTTGTAATATCTCGCTCCTCGGAGCCTATTGAATAAATTACTTGAGTCGTAGAGTCATGTTGTGATGCCATGTTGTATTTGCACATATCGAGCATATTGTGTGTATGTTATTGAAATGCTTGGTATGTGTGGGATCTGACCATCTAGTTGTTTATCTTTAGTAGCCTCTCTTACGGGGAAATGTCTCCTAGTGCTTCCACCGAGCCATGGTAGCTTGCTACTGCTCCGGAACACTTAGGCTGGCCGGCATGTGTCCTTCTTCGTTCCTGTGTCTGTCCCTTCGGGGAAATGTCACGCGATGAATACCGGAGTCCTGTTAGCCCGCTACAGCCCGGTTCACCGGAGTCCTGCTAGCCCAGTGCTACAGCCTGGATTCACTCGCTGATGACCGACACGTTCGATGCTGGGTCATGGATGCCTGTCCCTGTAAGTCTGTGCCACTTTAGGTTTACGACTAGCCATGTCAGCCCGGGCTCCTTATCATATGGATGCTAGCGACACTGTCATATACGTGTGCCAAAAGGCGCAAACGGTCCCGGGCAAAGGTAAGGCGACACCCGTGGGAATACCGTGCGTGAGGCCGCAAAGTGATATGAGGTGTTACATGCTAGATCGATGTGGCATTGAGTCGGGGTCCTGACACCAGCGCCCGAGGGCCCAAACGTGGCCTCGAGCGCAGCCCACTTGTCTTTGCCACTGTCAAACAACATATAATGAATCCACAATGGAATTGTCAAGAACACCCAGCAGGGCGACTTTGAAGAGGGTATCCATGTTCTGAAAAGCTTCCTGCTTTGTAGGATTAAGATCGCCCTCAGGCTTACCCTTAGTGGCGTCATAGCGGCACATGATCTGAAACCAACATACTGCTCTTGTGCGCCATTGTCGGAGTAATGGGCCACGGGTAGGCCGACCCGGGACCCAGGATCTTTCAAGACATCGGGGCAGGCAACGCCCCTCTGGCCGAGTCCCAGCTGGCGACCTTCGGAGAGGCCGAGTCCCAGCTCACGATCCCCCGAGAAGCCGAATCCTAGACGACGACTTTAAAGCAAGCCGACTCCCGGCTTGCGACCTCCAGGAGTGCCGACTATGGGAGTCGGCCCGCGACATTTCATGAAGACCGAGGCAGGGTTCGGCCCCGACGTGGCCGTCCCTTCCTGCCTACGAGGGGTTGGCATGGCTACAATGAGCCGTATCGCCGGGAGATCTCCGGCGAGGCGCGGCACTGTTGCCATGCCGCCCCTGACATCAGCCACAGTGCGTGATGCACTGTGCTCACAACGCCGGCCTGTACGGCCCAAAGATCACAGGGCCACCCGTCAGTGGGCGAATCGGAGACGGCCAGAGCGCCAGAAGACAGCCCTGAGGGAGTCGGCCTCCGCGGAGTCGGCCGTCTCCCGCCAGGGCCCCACGAGCCATAAACCCGATTGGATGGGGAGTGGCGACAGTGACCGCCTGGTTGACGGCGGCACTGTTGCCACGACCCCATGACCAAGCCTGCGTCATCAGGAGTGCTGCACAGTGTCGGCCTGTCCGCGGGACCCACCAGTCGGTGGGCCCCAGAAGCCGGCAGGAAGGACAGCGGCATGAGAGACAGACGGTTGGGGGCCACGCCCGGTCAGATTACTATTGTACCCCCGGGGGGTAGGTGTGACACTCCAAAATTTTTATTTTGGTTTTCAGCAAAAACTTTGTGGTTTTTGAAAAGAGGCCTTTTAAAATCTTCCAGAAAACCTTCCTCTTAAAACCTTCCTTTTCTTTGGCAAGGATTTTATTTTTCCTTCAAACTTTGGTGTTTGATCTTTTGAAACTTCTTCTCTGTTGGTTCCCTCTCAAATTATTTTGGGAGTTTAATCTTTTTCTTTTAAAAAGAAAGCTCTATGAAAACTTGGGATTTTCGTATCTTGAAAACCACCCATGACTTTGTATTTTGCCCAAGTGGTAAAACCCCTCCAAAACCTCCCCTCCTCCTTGTAATCAACCTAAGTTCTCTGTCCCAACTAATCCAAGCAAGTTTTGGATTTTATTCTAATTATTTTTCCCCTCAGATCATTTCTGAAAAATTATTTGGAGCCTGAGAGATTTTCAAAGCAAGTACCCGATTGCATTTGAGTTTTGACCTAAAACCAACTCTCCTGGATAGTCCTTTGAACCCACAACCCAGAACCATCTTGATCCACTCCTCCTCTTTTCAAATATTTCAAAATTCAGTCTCTGCAAGTTTGGACCAGATTTGCCAAATTTGGTGAAATTCATATCTACACTCCTCCAAAAATGCCACCAAAAATCATGCAGCCTACTGGAGCAATGAGAAGCCACTCCACCAAATTTCAGCTCAAGGAAAAATCCCTAGATACCTAAATCATTCTGTCGAACACCTGAGCTGCACTGTTCTTTGCATTTTCAGTAAAGTTCAGTAAAAATTCAGTTTTCAGCGTCGTTTTTGTCCGTCAGTTTCAATCACGCGTAGACAGTGCGCTTGGCGCGTTACACCCGGCTTCTTCTCCCTGGCCAGCACCCCTGCACGCGCGCTTGGCGTCTTCCCGGCGTCGGTGGCGCCCTTGGCCGCCCGCGCCGGCGTGTCTTGCGGCGGCCAAACCCCCGTAGCAGCCGACAGGGGATGGAACGGCGGCTCAACGCCGTTCGGCGCCGCCCAACGCCCCTCTGCTCTCCGCGTGGCCTCATGCATGCCAGCGCACGCCCGTGGCACCCTCACCGTGGCCCGGCAAGCACGGAACGTGCTCCCTGCCGCCGACGGGCCCGCGCCGCCCCGTTTTGTCGAACTCGCCCATAGCACCAAATCCCAGCCCGATTAGCACCTAAATGGAACCGGTGGACCTCAACGACGACGCCCAACTCCCTAATCACCCCCGACCAAGCCCTGCGCTGCCGTAACCTTCACCGGAGATCCCCGTTCACGGCCACCGCCTCGGACCGCCTATAAAAAGGGCCCCGAGCTCACCCTCGAGCACGCACCACCTCTACACCTCACCAAAGCCCCGCCAGGCCACTAGGAGGACCTCGAGGAGGTCTCCTCCCCCAACTCTGGCCGCCCCGACCCGCCTCGGCCTCCACCTCGATTCGCTCCGGTGAGGCCGTCCCCGGCGCCCAAATCTTGTCTATAGCCTCCTCTAGCACCCAGTAAGCTAACGCCAGCATCGATTTGTCCTTCGCAGCTCTCTCCGACGAGTCCCTCGACCACCCGAGCCGCCGTCCGCCGGAGCAAGGCTCGCCGCCGATGTGGTACTCGCTGGCGACCACCACCACCACCAACCGACGCGGAAAGGTGCCCTGAACACGGAGGTACCCTCCGATCCCCCTGCCTCGCCGTGGATCGCCGCCGGCGACCACCGCGGCTCTCGGGCACCGGCGAAATCTGCCGCCCCGTTCGTATATTCAAACCTGACAGGCGGGACCCTCCGTCAGCCTCTCTGTCATTTCTAAATGAAGTGTTATCTGAAAACGCCTTCTGCCAAATACGCTTTCCCTCTGGGCTGGCGTAGTTTCTGCCGAAGCGTTTTCTGTTTTTATAAACTAGCCCCTGGAAACTTTCTGTTTCATTACAGATGAGTCCCTGGATTAAAACCCTTATAACTTTTTAACAGAAAGGAATTTTTGAGTGATTCTTTTTCTGTCCTCTTCAGATTTTTGTCTAGTTTGTTATCATATTTATTTGAAAAATATTTGGTATAATTTCTGTGCACCCCTTGGTATTTACGATAGCGCATATATTTTCTTTATACCGTAGATACCGAAGGAGGTGACGGAGCCGCAAACTTCACCGAGCTAGGGTCCGACTACTCCGAACCAGGCAAGCATGTTTGGACTTTTGATATGATGAGTGTCTTGGCATGTTTTGCATATAGTTAGTCTCATGGCATGTTGTTGAGCATACCGATGAACGTTATTTTCATGCATTGTTGAGGTAAGTGAGTTCGATGATCCATGAGTGGATGGATGTGAATATGAATGGCCATGTGTTGGCATGAGGATGGGTAAGATGGCAGTGTTGTAGCATGCCAGTCTTATGCCAGGCTATATGACTATAGTGTCAAACCGTATCAGTCCAGTTCCTCCCGTTTCCTTCCCTGTACTACCACATGTTTTCCGCAAGGAATATGGCTTAGTAAGTTGCAAACCGCTTTCCTGGTACACACCAAAAGGAGAGGCCGTGATGATGGTTCCATGGCCCTGGATTAAAGCCAGTCATCCGGTCAGGGGGCATGGGTGTTTCCGGTTGGGATCGAGAGGGGGGCACCCCTTAGAGCGCGCGTATATAAATTTGATCCCATGCTATTCGAGGTTGTGATCTCCCCGACTCAAAAGTTTTTCTTGGACGATGTCTAGGGTGATTCCTAGCATCGAGAGGTAGGATGGGTGTGTACTGGTTAGCTGTGTTTTCTTCCGAAATACCGTAAACAGAACTAGTCCTTCGTGACTACGGAAATCCGTTGGCTGTGGGAAATTTTTGTACAAACTCTGCAGAGTCATAAATTCCTTGAATCATCTATTCTATGTCCAAATTTAGTATCATCTTATCCTGACAAGTGCCAGTTTTGATGACAGAGACTCCGGTGAATTGCATGAGTGCCAAGTCCGGTTAAATGATTATTCCTGTGGATGGACTAACCCGTTTATTTTCATGAGTTGATTGTTGATTATGAGTATTATTTACTTGTGAATAAAAGCCCTTTCTGTGATGTCGCTCAGACGTCCGATTGTGGCATTTCTTTTAAAGCCCTTTCTGTGATGTCGCTCAGACGTCCGACTGTGGCATTTCTTTTAAAGCCCTTTCTGTGATGTCGCTCAGACGTCCGACTGTGGCATTTCTTTTAAAGCCCTTTCTGTGATGTCACTCAGACGTCCGACTGTGGCATTTCTTTTAAAGCCCTTTCTGTGATGTCGCTCAGACGTCCGACTGTGGCATTTCTTTTAAAGCCCTTTCTATGATGTCGCTCAGACGTCCGACTGTGGCATTTCTTTTAAAGCCCTTTCTGTGATGTCACCCCGACGTCCGACTGTGGCATTTCTTTTAAAGCCCTTTCTGTGATATCACCCCGACGTCCGACTGTGGCATTTCTTTTAAAGCCCTTTCTGTGATGTCACCCCGACGTCCGACTGTGGCACCTTTTTCTTTTAATTATCTGTTCACCTTTAGAGGCGTCGCTTCAGACACCCGATCGGTTCTCATTTATGTTTTGTTGGGGATTTCAGGCGGACTACCGCTGTTTCCCTTTTTCCTATTTCGTCATGCTAATTTTTGAACGTTCAGTTGGTAAAATTAATCATGACGCATTCATGCATGCATTTGTTATATCTTACGTCCGAACTGTCTTGCGAGTACTTTCAAAGTACTCACTGGCTTGTTGATTTGGCCAGATGCTGACGAAGGCGATCTCATGGATGAAGAGTTCGATAGTGAGTCCGGCGCCTAGAGGAATCCCAGTCAGTCTCGTGCGACCCTGGATTTGGTCACAGTATTATATCCGCTTCCGCAACCCGAATAAAATTCATCGAGCCTCACCTCGACGCTCGATGAGATGCCAGTTCGAGAGTCGTGTCATCACACTCCCCACTGTGTTATTCCACCATCGCTTTATCCTCGAGTCAGTAGTATGCCACCACACCATTGTGTTATATCCGCCATTATGTATAATTATTGGCGCACTTGGAATAATTTGTTGAGCAGCCCTAGCCCAACCCTGTAATGTATCTTATGCTACTGGCTTATTGTATCAAGAATTTGTCAACCAGTGAGGAGGATTTTCTCTCATACTGGACTCAAAAGATTTGGTTTCTCGATAAATATTTTTATTGAAAAACCGGTCGTGACAAGCTTGGTACCAGAGCCAGGCTGACTGTAGGAAGCCACTAGGTGCGATTGCTAATCGGTTATTGGCATAATAGAGCTAATTTATATTTCTGAAATTGTAGTCATTTTCTGACAGTCACCATAAGTTTATGATCTGACCATGTCAGGATTATGTACGCATATCCTGAGTGATGTATTGTATAATTATTGCCCGCGTGTAAGGTATGTAATGAGCAGTCCTTCTCCGTGCGCGAATCAATTTATTTTCTTAAGCGACCTTGGTCATTTAAATTATTTGCCAGCCTTGTGAGATTTTTTTTGGATTTGCTTTACGACCATCTTTGCTTTTCTTATGAGTTTTGCAAAATATATCCCCACAGTGAAAAATGTCTCGTCCTTGGACTCACTCCATGCCTACTCCGCCAGAGGGAGATTATGAAACTCAACCAGGCAACAATTTCACACAAGGGCAGTCCAGTCAGCAGAACAGTGAAACGGCACTTTCCCAAATGTGCCGCCTTTATGAATAGAGTCAGCAACAACATCGTGAAATGATGAACCAAGTCATCAACATGGGGAATCACCATGGACAGTATCAGCATCAATCCAAGTTATCTGAGCTTCAGAAGACACGTCCCCAAACATTTTCTCATACAGACAAGCCTCTTGAAGCCGAGGACTGGCTTCGAGATATGGAGAGAAAATTAATCATTGCAAAATGTTCAGACCCCGAAAAGGTGCTGTATGCTCCGCACTATCTCACAGGAGCAGCCGCATCGTGGTGGGAGAATTTTCTGCACATGCATCCCAACGAAAATGACATAACCTGGGATGATTTCAAGGAAGGTTTCCGTGGTGCACACATTCCTAAGAGTATTATGAAAATCAAGAAGAGAGAGTTCGACGACCTCAAGCAAAGGAACATGACAGTGTCAGATTACAATAGTCAATTTACTCTATTATCCCACTACGCCAATGAAGAGCGTATGACTGAGAGCAAGAAGATGGAGAAATTCCTTGACGGTCTAGCACCCGCGCTTAAATGCCAACTGGTCGTGCACACTTTTCCTGATTTTAAAACACTGGTGGACAAAGCCATTACTCTGGAAAATGAGAGACACAGTCTGGAAGATATCCGCAAGCGAAAAAGGGACCAGACTAACCATGCTCGCAATCACCGAAGCAAGACAGATTTTCAAAAGGGTGGGACGCACAAATCCTCATCCAATGTCTCACGCCCAATCAAAAATTTTCATGCAAGGGACAAGGAGTTCATGTATCACCCCGGCGTTACTTGTTACGCTTGTGGAGAAGAAGGGCACTATGCCAAACAATGCCCCAAGCCAAGGAACTCAACCCCAAGGCCGAACAACGGCGGCAATAATTCAGCGCCCAAGCGAAACAATTTCAATCCCAACAACAACCACAGGAAGGGTCATCTGAACCACGTAACCAAAGAGGAGGCACAAAATGCTCCGGATATCGTACTCGGTACGTTTCCTGTCAACACAATACCTGCAATGGTTTTGTTTGATTCTGGAGCTTCTCACTCTTTCATTTCGAAAAGTTTTTCTTTGCAAAATAGTTTTTCGATGCTTCCTTTGGAAAAATCCATGATCATCAAGTCCCCTGGGATTCAGCAAGTTACTCAGAATTACTGTCAGAATGTGGTCATTGAGTTCGAAGGACTGGAGTTTTACGCAAATCTTATTGTGTTGGAAAATAAAGGACTGGATGTCATCCTAGGGATGGACTGGTTAACCACCAACAAAGGTTTTATTGACTGTTTCAACCGGACCGTAATTCTCACGCACCACCACGGGAAGACAATAAAAGTATCAGCCAAGGAAAGAAAAATACCCCGGCAGCCGAGATTGAATAAGGTGGACGTTTCTGAGTTAAGCAAGGTTCCAGTAGTATGTGAATTTCCAGACGTATTTCCCGAAGAACTACCAGGCATGCCACCAGACCGGGAAATAGAATTCAACATTGAGCTAGCACCAGGAACCTCCCCCATATACAAGAAACCATACCGAATGGCACCATCCGAATTGGTTGAGTTGAAGAAACAAATAAAGGAATTACTAGACAAGGGATACATTCGAGCCAGCTCCTCACCTTGGGGGTCACCAATTTTATTTGCCAAAAAGAAGGATGGAACACTAAGATTGTGCATAGACTACCGAGCACTTAACATGGTCACAATCAAAAACAAATACCCGATGCCACGAATAAATGATTTATTTGATCAGCTCGCTCAGGCCAAGGTATTCTCAAAAATTGACTTAAGGTCAGGATACCATCAATTGAAGGTACGAACAGAAGATATCCCCAAAACAACCTTCACCTCCAGATATGGACTATATGAGTTCACAGTTATGCCTTTTGGATTAACAAACGCTCCTGCATATTTTGTTCACCTCATGAACAAAGTATTCATGAAGTTTATGGACAAGTTCGTTGTGGTATTCATTGACGATATTCTGGTATACTCCAAGACACCAGAAGAGCACGCAGAACATCTCAGGATTGTGCTAGGAGAACTCAGGAAACATCAATTGTATGCCAAGTTCAGCAAGTGCGAATTTTGGCTAAGACAAGTAGGTTTTCTAGGCCACGTACTGACCCAGGACGGTATCGCAATGGACCCAGAGAAAGTCAAGGCCGTACTTGGCTGGAAGTCACCAGCCAGCGTAACGGACATACGGAGTTTCTTGGGAATGGCAGGATATTACCGCAGATTTATTGAAGGATTCTCCACCATAGCCAAGCCTATGACGCAGTTACTCAAGAAAGATAAGAAGTTTGAATGGACAGAAGCCTGCGAGAAAAGTTTCCAAGAGCTAAAGCGGAAATTAACGACAGCACCGGTACTAATTGTACCCGACATACACAAGAATTTTGAAGTATATTGTGACGCGTCCAGAAAGGGTCTTGGATGCGTGTTGATGCAGGAAGGCAAGGTTGTCGCCTACGCTTCAAGGCAACTTCGCAAGCATGAGGAAAATTATCCTGCTCATGACTTAGAAATGGCAGCTGTTATTCATGCACTCAAGGAATGGAGGCATTTCTTACTTGGGAATCGATGTGAAATATTTACGGATCACAAAAGTCTCAAATATATTTTCACACAGCCAGAACTAAACTTACGGCAACGACGTTGGGTGGAATTGGTAAAGGATTATGATGTTGGTATCCATTACCATCCAGGAAAAGCAAATGTAGTAGCCGATGCTCTTAGTCCGAACCCCAACTCCGACGAAAACAATCTGCACAGCTTGAGGCCCGAATTCCAACAAGAATTTGCCAAGCTCAACTTGTTAATGATCGCGGAAGGCACCATATCAAACTTGGAAATAAAGCCCGACCTTGTGGAGAGAATTAAAGAAGCTCAGCCTGGTCACCCCAGCATTGAAGGAATTAAAAGAAAGGTGAGTATGGGCAAGGCCTCAGAATTTGTCATAGGGGATGATGGAATATTATGGTACGGGGACAGACTTTGCGTACCAAACATAGAAGACCTTAAACAACAAATTTTAGCCGAAGCCCACACCGCCCCTTACTCGATCCACCCTGGAGGAACCAAAATGTATAAAGATATTCAGGAAAGATTTTGGTGGCATGGTATGAAGAGGGACATAGCCGCTTTCATTGCATGTTGCGACTCATGTCAACGCATAAAAGCTGAGCATCAGAGACTAGCCGGACTACCGCAACCGAAGAAAATACCTGAGTGGAAATGGGATGAAATAGGGATGGATTTCATTGTCGGACTACCTCGGTCACGACACGGGAATGATGGCATATGGGTCATCACTGATAGATTAACCAAGGTGGCACATTTCATTCCAGTAAAGACAACCTACAACACTCAGAAGCTTGCCAGGATTTACCTATCCCGTATAGTTTGTCTGCATGGAGTCCCGAAGACTATAATATCCGACAGAGGCACTCAATTTGTCTCGAGATTCTGGGATCATTTACAACAGGCTCTAGGAACTCAATTGGCCTTCAGCACAGCCTACCATCCCCAGACTGATGGACAGACTAAACGCATAAACCAAATTTTAGAAGACATGCTGAGAGCATGTGTCCTCACCTATGGAACCAGTTGGGAAGAAAGCCTGCCATATGCCGAGTTCGCATACAACAACAGTTACCAGGCCAGCCTGCAAATGGCACCTTTTGAAGCCCTATACGGACGGAGATGTCGTACCCCGCTAAATTGGTCAAAGACCGGAGACAGCCATATCTTCGGCCCAGACGTGCTCAAAGAAGCCGAGGAAAAAGTCAATCTAATCAGGGACCGACTCAAGACCGCTCAAAGCCGACAGAAGAGTTATTACGATCAGAAACATCGTAGGGTCAATTTTGAACCTGGTGAATTTGTGTACCTACGAGTATCACCTATGAAGGGACTGCAACGGTTTGAGCTTAAAGGAAAGTTAGCACCAAGGTTCATTGGACCATTCTGCATAGTGGCACGAAGAGGCACTGTAGCCTACCAGCTAGACTTACCCAAAGACTTGTCCGACATTCACGACGTATTCCACGTCTCTCACTTAAGGAAGTGCGTAAGCAAACCAGAGAAACAAGTATTCCATGAGAACATTGACGTGCAGCCAGACCTCACTTATCAGGAACGCCCAGTAAAAATACTGGAGGAGTCCGAAAGGAGAACCCGACAGAAGACCAACAAGTTTTTCAGAGTTCAGTGGAGCAACCACACCGAAAGCGAAGCAACTTGGGAAAGAGAGGATTTTCTCCGGACAGAGCATCCCCACTTATTTCAGGATCAGCTGAAATCTTGGGGATGAGATTTTTCCTAAGGGGGTAGGTGTTGTGACACTCCAAAATTTTTATTTTGGTTTTCAGCAAAAACTTTGTGGTTTTTGAAAAGAGGCCTTTTAAAATCTTCCAGAAAACCTTCCTCTTAAAAACTTCCTTTTCTTTGGCAAGGATTTTATTTTTCCTTCAAACTTTGGTGTTTGATCTTTTGAAACTTCTTCTCTGTTGGTTCCCTCTCAAATTATTTTGGGAGTTTAATCTTTTTCTTTTAAAAAGAAAGCTCTATGAAAACTTGGGATTTTCGTATCTTGAAAACCACCCATGACTTTGTATTTTTCCCAAGTGGTAAAACCCCTCCAAAACCTCCCCTCCTCCTTGTAATCAACCTAAGTTCTCTGTCCCAACTAATCCAAGAAAGTTTTGGATTTTATTCTAATTATTTTTCCCCTCAGATCATTTCTGAAAAATTATTTGGAGCCTGAGAGATTTTCAAAGCAAGTACCCTATTGCATTTGAGTTTTGACCTAAAACCAACTCTCCTGGATAGTCTTTTGAACCCACAACCCAGAACCATCTTGATCCACTCCTCCTCTTTTCAAATATTTCAAAATTCAGTCTCTGCAAGTTTGGACCAGATTTGCCAAATTTGGTGAAATTCATATCTACACTCCTCCAAAAATCCCACCAAAAATCATGCAGCCTACTGGAGCAATGAGAATCCACTCCACCAAATTTCAGCACAAGGAAAAATCCCTAGATACCTAAATCATTCTGTTGAACACCTGAGCTGCACTGTTCTTTGCATTTTCAGTAAAGTTCAGTAAAAATTCAGTTTTCAGTGTCGTTTTCGTCCGTCAGTTTCAATCACGCGTAGACAGTGCGCTTGGCGCATTACACACGGCTTCTTCTCCCTGGCCAGCACCCCCGCACGCGCGCTTGGCGTCTTCCCGGCGTCGGTGGCGCCCTTGGCCGCCCGCGCCGGCGTGTCTTGCGGCGGCCAAACCCCCGTAGCAGCCGACAGGGGATGGAACGGCGGCTCAACGCCGTTCGGCGCCGCCCAACGCCCCTCTGCTCTCCGCGTGGCCTCATGCATGCCAGCGCACGCCCGTGGCACCCTCACCGTGGCCCGGCAAGCACGGAACGTGCTCCCTGCCGCCAACGGGCCCGCGCCGCCCCATTTTGTCGAACTCGCCCATAGCACCAAATCCCAGCCCGATTAGCACCTAAATGGAACCGGTGGACCTCAACGACGACGCCCAACTCCCTAATCACCCCCGACCAAGCCCTGCGCCGCCGTAACCTTCACCGGAGATCCCCGTTCACGACCACCGCCTCGGACCGCCTATAAAAAGGGCCCCCGAGCTCACCCTCGAGCACGCACCACCTCTACACCTCACCAAAGCCCCGCCAGGCCACTAGGAGGACCTCGAGGAGGTCTACTCCCCCAACTCCGGCCGCCCCGACCCGCCTCGGCCTCCACCTCGATTCGCTCCGGTGAGGCCGTCCCCGGCGCCCAAATCTTGTCTATAGCCTCCTCTAGCACCCAGTAAGCTAACGCCAGCATCGATTTGTCCTTCGCAGCTCTCTCCGACGAGTCCCTCGACCACCCGAGCCGCTGTCCGCCGGAGCAAGGCTCACCGCCGACGTGGTACTCGCCGGCGACCACCACCACCACCAACCGACGTGGAAAGGTGCCCTGAACACGGAGGTACCCTCCGATCCCCCTGCCTCGCCGTGGATCGCCGCCGGCGACCACCGCGGCTCTCGGGCACCGGCGAAATCTGCCGCTCCGTTCGTATATTCAAACCTGACAGGCGGGACCCTTCGTCAGCCTCTCTATCATTTCTAAATGAAGTGTTATCTGAAAACGCCTTCTGCCAAATACGCTTTCCCTCTGGGCTGGCGTAGTTTCTGCCGAAGCATTTTCTGTTTTTATAAACTAGCCCCTGGAAACTTTCTGTTTCATTACAGATGAGTCCCTGGATTAAAACCCTTATAACTTTTTAACAGAAAGGAATTTTTGAGTGATTCTTTTTCTGTCCTCTTCAGATTTTTGTCTAGTTTTTTATCATATTTATTTGAAAAATATTTGGTATAATTTCTGTGCACCCCTTGGTATTTACGATAGCGCATATATTTTCTTTATACCGTAGATACCGAAGGAGGTGACGGAGCCGCAAACTTCACCGAGCTAGGCCCCGACTACTCCGAACCAGGCAAGCATGTTTGAACTTTTGATATGATGAGTGTCTTGGCATGTTTTGCATATAGTTAGTCTCATGGCATGTTGTTGAGCATACCGATGAACGTTATTTTCATGCATTGTTGAGGTAAGTGAGTTCGATGATCCATGAGTGGATGGATGTGAATATGAATGGCCATGTGTTGGCATGAGGATGGGTAGGATGACAGTGTTGTAGCATGCCAGTCTTATGCCAGGCTATATGACTACAGTGTCAAACCGTATCAGTCCAGTTCCTCCCGTTTCCTTCCCTGTACTACCACATGTTTTCCGCAAGGAATATGGCTTAGTAAGTTGCAAACCGCTTTCCTGGTACACACCAAAAGGAGAGGCCGTGATGATGGTTCCATGGCCCTGGATTAAAGCCAGTCATCCAGTCAGGGGGCATGGGTGTTTCCGGTTGGGACCGAGAGGGGGGCACCCCTTAGATCGCGTGTATATAAATTTGATCCCATGCTATTCGAGGTTGTGATCTCCCCGACTCAAAAGTTTTTCTTGGACGATGTCTAGGGTGATTCCTAGCATCGAGATGTAGGATGGGTGTGTACTGGTTAGCTGTGTTTTCTTCCGAAATACCGTAAACAGAACTAGTCCTTCGTGACTACGGAAATCCGTTGGCTGTGGGAAATTTTTGTACAAACTCTGCAGAGTCATAAATTCCTTGAATCATCTATTCTATGTCCAAATTTAGTATCATCTTATCCTGACAAGTGCCAGTTTTGATGACAGAGACTCCGGTGAATTGCATGAGTGCCAAGTCCGGTTAAATGATTATTCCTGTGGATGGACTAACCCGTTTATTTTCATGAGTTGATTGTTGATTATGAGTATTATTTACTTGTTAATAAAAGCCCTTTCTGTGATGTCGCTCAGACGTCCGACTGTGGCATTTCTTTTAAAGCCCTTTCTGTGATGTCGCTCAGACGTCCGACTGTGGCATTTCTTTTAAAGCCCTTTCTATGATGTCGCTCAGACGTCCGACTGTGGCATTTCTTTTAAAGCCCTTTCTGTGATGTCACTCAGACGTCCGACTGTGGCATTTCTTTTAAAGCCCTTTCTGTGATGTCGCTCAGACGTCCGACTGTTGCATTTCTTTTAAAGCCCTTTCTGTGATGTCGCTCAGACGTCCGACTGTGGCATTTCTTTTAAAGCCCTTTCTGTGATGTCGCCCCGACCTCCGACTGTGGCATTTCTTTTAAAGCCCTTTCTGTGATATCACCCCGATGTCCGACTGTGGAATTTCTTTTAAAGCCCTTTCTGTGATGTCACCCCGACGTCCGACTGTGGCACCTTTTTCTTTTAATTATCTGTTCACCTTTCGAGGCGTCGCTTCAGACACCCGATCGGTTCTCATTTATGTTTTGTTGAGGATTTCAGGCGGACTACCGCCGTTTCCCTTTTTCCTATTTCGTCATGCTAATTTTTGAACGTTCAGTTGGTAAAATTAATCATGATGCATTCATGCATGCATTTGTTATATCTTACGTCCGAACTGTCATGCATGCGAGGTTTTGGGGCGTGGATTGGTTGGGAGAAGATCTTCATGTGCACCCTAGAGTTCGAACCTTAAGGGTTTTGCCGGAACCCGATATCCGACATTTGGCGCACCAGGTAGGGGTGCACTGAAATCCTCTTTCCGCGGTTCCGCGTTCCATTGTTTCATTGCATCCATGGTGGACGCTCGCCGAGCTCGCGCCGAGCGTCGGGCTGCTCTCGCCGCCCACGTCACCCAGAAGGCTCCCGTCGGTGGGCCTCCTCGTCGTTCTCCGTCATCTGCCCAACGGGGAACGAGCAGCAAGCGTCGTTGCTGCATCCCTCGGTGCGGTGGGAAGGCCGCACCGCCACTCCGTCGCTAACTCCAGCTTGTTCGTCGTCTCATGCTCGTCGTGCTCCCACGTACATGCAGGCCGTGTTGCTCCTGGCACATGAGCTCCTGCACTACCGCCCCGTCGATGACCTCTACGAGGAGTGGCTCATTCGCATCACGGAGCTCGTCAGCGCCGCAGGGGGCTCTCATGTGCCATCCCTCTTGGTGCCTTGCCCTCCGTGCTACATGGGTGATGTAGCTCAGGAGGCAGCTCCGCCACCTCCTCCCCAAGAAGGTGCCCTGGCTTCAAGGTGCGCAGCCTCTGGACGAGACCCACCGCGTCCAACTCCCGCGCGACAAGAAAGGAGCTGCCAAGAAATCCCTCAGCCCCAAGAAGGTGCTCGCATGCTCCCTGCTCCAGCACGTCAAGAATGCATCCATGCGCCAGCACGTCAAGACCCCGTGCTGCCCCTGGCGGCGACGCGGGGGAATCTCCGAGAGCAATCCCCGCGTCTGCAAATGGCTCTGGTGGCCACCACAGGCTGCCACGCCTTCACCACCGAGCCATGCAGTGTCGCCTGGCCGGGCAAGTTCAAGCAAGATCTGCCTCCTCGCTACGACGACAATGCTGACCCCGTAGAGTTCCTGTAGCTCTACGAGCTGGGCATCGAGGCGGCCAACAGAAACAAAAAGGTCATGGAAAACTGGTTTCCCATGGCGCTCAAGGATGGTGCCCGCACCTGGCTCCTAAACCTGCCTCCCAGGTTGATCTCCTCTTGGGACGAGATGCGTAGCCGCTTCATCACCAACTTCCAGGGCACTCGTGACCGTCCTCCAGTCGTGGGTGACCTGCGCCACATCAAGCAGCAACCGGGATAGACCTTGCAGAAGTACATCCAGCGCTTCAACAACGCTCGCCTCAACATTCCCAAGGTGACCGAGGAGGCCATCATCTCAGCGTTCTCTGACGGCGTCCGCGACGTCAAGATGAAGGAGGAGCTCGCCATCCACGAGGATCTGTGCACATACCAGGAGCTGTTCAACCTGGCGACCAAGTGCGCAGGAGCTAAGGAGGGGTGCCTCTCCCTCCTCGAGCTTCCAGCTGCTGACGCAGAAGACAAGAAAGCCAAGGCCAACAACATGAAGCGCAAAGGAGCAGCCGTGCTCACAGCAGAACAAGACACGAAGTGCGCCAGGGACCAGTCAGAGTCATCCAAGGGCAACTGATTCTGCGCCTACCACAACCTCTACACCCACAACACCAACGAATGCCAGGAGCTCAGGGCCGTTCGAGAAGGATGCATCGATCGACGCCCCGAGCGCAATGACCGGGCCTACAGCCAAGGAGGAGGAAGAGGTGGAGGATGATGGGACGACCGAGGCCCTCCCCAGGAGTGGCGTGACCGACCTCGCGAGGATCGCTCATAGGACCAGCCTCGCGAGGGGGCTTGGAGGGATCAGCCTCGCGAGGATCACCCGCAGGGCAATGCAGGCCTTCCTCCTCTGCCACTGTCGGTGTTAAAACCGGTGGATCTCAGGTAGGGGGTCCCGAACTGTGGATCTAGGCAGATGGTAACAGGAGACAGGGGACACGATGTTTTTACCCAGGTTCGGGCCATCTCGATGAAGGTAAAACCCTACTCCTGCTTGATTGATATTGATAATATGGGTAGTACAAGAGTGGGTCTACCACGAGATCAAAGAGGCTAAACCCTAGAAGCTAGCCTATGGTATGATTGTTGTTCGTCCTATGGACTAAAACCCTCCGGTTTATATAGACACCGGAGAGGGCTAGGGTTACACAGAGTCGGTTACAATGGTAGGAGATCTACATATTCGTATTGTCAAGCTTGCCTTCCACACCAAGGAAAGTCCCATTCGGACACGGGACGAAGTCTTCAATCTTGTATCTTCATAGTCTTGGAGTCCGGCCAACGATGATAGTTCGGCCATACGGACACCCCCTAGTCCAGGACTCCCTCAGTAGCCCCTGAACCAGGCTTCAATGACGACGATTCTGGCGCGCATATTGTCTTCGGCATTGCGAGGCGGGTTCCTCTTCCGAATAATTTCATAGAAGATTGTGAACACCAGGATAGTGTCCGGCTATGTAAAATAAATTCCACATATCTCCGTAGAGAGAATAATATATACACAAGTTCAATCTGTTACGTATTTCATGGCGTGACATCACCCACGGCCAAGCCTTTACTCGAATCGTTTTTGTCATACCACCTCAGCGTGTTTAGCGAAGCGGTTTCCTTGGCACGTCTTGTCGAAGCAGAGATCGTGTTCCCCTTATTCCGGGATTCCCATCAATATGGACGTGGGTAACCCAACCGCGCCCGTTACCACGCCTCCTCCATCGAGGGCGAGTTCCAAACGGTCATGGGGACGGCTCTTGGTATTCTATCCCTTTATAATGAGACCAAGGCATGTTCCTTTTCTTCAATCCTCAATCGAATCCGCCCCTCGCCCCGAGTTCCAACACCCAAGGCTCTAGATTCAGGCACTTCGGATCTTCGACGATGTCCGGCTCCGACCTTTGGGGCCGGTGGATGCCTTCTTCCATCACGGAAGAGGACGTGGTAAAGCCGAGAGATGCCAGGTACCTAACCTACGAGATTTCACATAGGTTGCCCGCCCAAGGGCAAGTCATTCCCACTCCCGAGCCTGGCAAGAGTGTCGTGTTCGTGTCTCACCTCCGTCGGGGTTTAGGCTTCCCGATGGATCCCTTCGTGAGAGGGATCATGTCCTACTATGGGCTGGAATTCCATGACTTGGCTCCGGAGTCCATCCTCCATATCTCATCGTTCGTTGTTGTCTGCGAAGCCTTCCTCCGCACTACCCCTCACTTCAGATTGTGGCTCAAGACCTTCCACGTGGAGCCGAAGATGATCGAGGGGCGACTGGCAGAGTGCGGAGGGGCTGTTATAAGCAAGAGGGCCGATGCTCCATGGCCCAAGGGCTCCTTTCCAGAGGAGCTTGGTTTGTGGCAGCAGGAGTGGTTCTACATCACCGCTCCTAGGGGCACCAGGCAGGTGGCGCCACCCGCCTTCCGCTCAGGCCCTCCCCAAAGGCTGGCGTCGTGGGTCAACAAGGGGCTTGACTGGGGGCCATCCAAGGACATGCCACTTTTGCAGGGCCGCATTCTAGACCTCCAAGAAAGGGAGATCAATCTGATCGTAGTGGCGCAGGTTATGCTGATTCGGCGCCTTCTGCCCTGCAAACGTCGCCGCCTCCGCCTGTGGGACTTTAATCCGGAGGGACCGCGAGCTCTTCAACACTTCATGGGTACGACACCCGTGGAGATGTATAAACTGTTCTTCAGATCACAAGGGATGTGTCCGGACTTGACCGAGGACGCCGGCCTAAGATGCAATCGCCCGGATACTCAAGTAAGTATTCCTGTGTCTGGACATACCGTCCATTTATTTATCATAGATTTGGCTTTTAACCAGCTATCCCTTGATCAGGAGTGGACAGCGAAAGCAAAACTGATATGGTGTCCGGCCCCCTCCCTGAGACCACGCCGGATCCCGTGTTAGTCAAGATGTTGGAGGTTGCGCCTTCGGAAGAGGGCGAAGGGGAGAATAGGAAAACTACCGCCTCTGCTAGGGAGGCTCTCAAGAAGGGGGGGATCGAGAATCCCTCCCTCCAGGGGGAGAAGAGGACCGCTTTCGAAGACCCGGAGGCTAAGGCCTTAAAGCGGGGGAAGAAATTCGCACCGGAAGGTCCTGTGCCAGAAGAAGTCCCTGCATTGTCTCCCCAAGGGAATCAGCCCTCCAGCGAGCCGTAAGTAGAAAAAGGGGAGTTTTGTAATAAGGGACATCCCTATTTTTCTTTCTGAGGATAACCGAAGTTTTTACCTTGTAGTTCGGATCTCAGCCCTTCTCAACTGAGCTCATCTTCGGGAGATCTTGGTCCGGAGATGATGGAGAGCGAGACGCCTCCCTCTGCCACGCCGTCAGGCGGGGCGGACGACCCTGAGGTGTCGTCATGAGGGTCTCCCCGAGTCCGGCGGGGCCGGAGAGTTCGGCACCAGCTGGTGTACGGCCGGAGGAGCTAAAGGATCTGTTCGAGAGGGCATCTATCTCAGAAGATCACCGTACATTAATGAGTACGGTGATTGAAAGGATTGCATCCGCTGAGAGCGTGTTGCATGAGGCCGTCAGATGTTTGCTGACGGGGTTTGAGGTATGTAAAAATGACATACCTTTTGACAGTTTTGCACATAGAGTGCGCATGTATAGATAATAGCCCCTGAGACTCGGTGCGTTGTCAGAAGTGACAGCGTGCCGAGGATCATAATCTCAGCGTTAAGATGTCACCGTTCCTATTCAGGGGGCGGAGCGTTCGGTGGCCAGCCGGACTGATAGAGTTGCCGAACTGAAGCGGCAACTGGACGTTGCGGATGCGGACATCGCGCTGGTCAATAAGAGACTTGACGAGTCACAAGGTGGGTGTTTCTCCGCGGTCACCTGGTAAGGGAGCTTACGCCCACGCCTTACAACATGTATGCTTGATGCAGATGGCGCCGCTTCTATGGAGGGCCTTCGGGCAGAGCTTGCTTGAGCCAAGGAGCAAGCCAGAAGGAGTGATGCGGCTGCCTTGAAGGCAGCCAAAAAGAGCTAAAAGCCAAAAAGGCTGCTCACTACCGAAGCAGGGAGGAGATGGCCGGAATGGCTGTGAAGCTGAAGGATGCTACCGACCGCTATGAGGTTCTTGAAAGAGAACGCCAAGCGGGGCAAGAGGACCTGAAGAAGGCCACCGCCGAAGCCAAGGATGCCCGTTCTGCAATTAGAGCTATAAAGGAGGAGCTGCGTCAGGCCGGAGATATTGCGGCTGGAAAGCCTTTTTTACTGCGTAGGAAGTTCACGGATCAGAAGTATGCTCAGCTGGGCCAGTTGTGGGGTGCGGAGGATCCTTATCTGATGTCAGGACCCCGACTCGATGTCACATCGATCTAGCCGGTAACACCTCATATCACTTTGCGGCCTCACGCACGGTATCCCCTCGGGTGTCGTCTTACCTTTTCCCGGGACCGTTTGCGCCTTTTGGCTCACGTATATGATAGAGTCGCTAGCATCCATATGATAAGGAGCCCGGGCTGACATGACTAGTCGTAAACCCAAAGTGGCACAGACTTACAGGGACAGGCATCCATGACCCAGCTTCGAACGTGTCGGTCATCAGCAAGTGGGTCCGGGCTGTAGCACTGGGCTAGCAGGACTCCGGTAAACCGGGCTGTAGCGGGCTAACAGGACTCCGGTACTCAAAGCGTGACATTTCCCCGAAGGGACAGACACAGGAACGAAGAAGGACACATGCCGGCCAGCCTAAGTGTTCCAGAGCAGTAGCAAGCTACCATGGCTCAGCGGTAACACTAGGAGACATTTCCCGGTAAGAGAGGCTACTAAAGATAAACAACTAGATAGTCAGATCCCACACATAGCAATACACATTACACGTACGCATAACATGCAAGTATGTGCTGTACAACATGGCATCACAGCATAACTCAACAACTCATATAGATAAAGGCTCAGAAGAGCCATCATAGCATTTATTGCAAACAGGGGTCACAAGACCCGTCATACAGAGCATACAAGCAACAAGCGGAAGCATTACATGTCTGGGTACAGACATCTATAAATGAAAAAGGCTGGAAGCCTGACTATCTACAACATCCGATCAAGATCGTAGCTGAGGTACTAGCTACTAGTCGAAGTCCACGAGAACCCTAGTAAGACCGAAGTCTCCGCTGCAAAAACATAAATAAAGCAACATGACTACAAAGGTACTCAGCAAGACTTACATCAGATCCTATCATACATGCATTTGTATCAAGAGGGTAATGTGGGGTTTAGTTGCAGCAAGCCAGCTTTGACTCTGTGGCTATCCTGTTCTACGACTACCTGAAACTTTTGAGGTGAAACAACGAACACGAGTCCACTAATCACCACACAATACACTACTATGGATTCATCCCCGTCTCCCTACGAGAAGGCCATCCATAGCACTCACACTTGTCTTGAGCATTTTATAGTATCCACTTCAAGTTGTCTATGTACCATGTAAGCATCCAAGAAGTCCATAACCGCGGACCCGGCTATTCGAATAGATCATGTTAACCCTGCAGGGGTGTACTTCTTCACACACGCTCTCGCCACTTACCGCCATGTACACGTCATGTATCTCGGCAACCTTCAAGCGGAAGCCTGGCGAGGGTGTCGGCCACGACCTGACTAACCACACAAGACTCTAGTCCAGGTTTATCGCCTATTCGGGTTCCATCCGCAAGGAGATCCGGCCGGGGTGTCGCTTACGGCCCCAAACGATGTGTACAGGGTTCCCGAGCCCACCAACCGGGTGCCACTCGGTACACCGGGCCACGTGTGCCTAGTCTGTCCCAAGCCCACCCTGCCGGGTGCCACTTGGTAGAAAAATAGCACTACCTACAAACACCAGAAACTAGTTGCGACTCCTGGACAGAGATCAAGTTGGTTAATAAGTCGAGAGGGCTTGGAGCGCCCGGAGCCCAATGTGTGGTAGTATCGAGTCATTGGACAACATACACAGAACTCAGGGCTTAAGGACGGTTCCAGTGAGACAACCCACCATGTACTCCTACATGGCCTCTCACCGCTACCTTTACCAAATCGTGTTCACACACTTCACTCTCAGCAATAGAACATATCGTGACACTCCAATTCATTCCCAATGAACCAGACCTGACACACTCTAAGCAATAGCAGGCATAGCATGGTAGGAACACATCAGTGGCTTCAATCAACTCCTACACATGCTAGTGGGTTTCAACTATTTACTGTGGCAATGACAGGTCATGCAGAGGAATGGGTTCAACTACCGCAGCACAAAGTAGCAGATGAATCGTTGTTGTCCTAATGCAATAACTGAGAGCAGGAGCGAGAGAGTAGGGTTTTATCGAAATGAACAAGGGGGGTTGCTTGCCTGGTAAATCAACAAGGGAGGCACTGCTTCACAGATAGGTACTCTGGAACGTCTCCGGAGCAGGACCTATCGAGAAGGAACGGTGCCGGCAATCAATACACAATCATATGCAACAATATGATGCATGAACATGGCATGTAGATGTGATGCTGTTGAGCTAATGCAACTAGTGTTCAATTGGTTTGAAGTCCATTTGAACCAAAGGTTCAAATGCATTTCTAAATTAGGTCTCTTATATATGCCATAATGTGTTTTCCCATATTCAGCATGTATAAGTTGGTTTTTCATGCATGAAACTAGTACAGATGGAAAGGTTGCATTTTTCTGATAATTTTTCATATATAAGTTATTTAAATCTGAGCTACGGTTGAATTGATATGAATTTTTGAAGTTTAAATCAATTTCTGGATTTTCTGAATTATTTTAATTCCAGAAAATGTATAATTGCGTCAGCATGACGTCATCATTGCATCAGCGGTCAACGCGGCTGTCCAGGTCAATCCTGACGTGTGGGACCCACACGTCAGTGACACTGGGGTTAACCCCGAGTCAAACCCGGGCTGGTTAGCTTTGACTAAGCCCTGGGGCCCACTTGTCAGCGTCAGTAGGTGGGGGGTTAGTGACTAATTAACTAAGCCACGTCAGCCCGCCGGAGTTCTGGCCGGCGGCGACCATTAGCGCGGCGGCGACTCGCCGGACTTGCGTTACAGACGGCGTTTGATCGCGCTAAGACCACCGGGGCGTAGCCCGTCTTCGTCCGCAACCAGGGGAGCTGATGGGGGGGCTGCGGGGGCGCCGGAGCTCGCCGGAGCAAGCTTGCGGCGGCGGCCGGAGCTCGGCTGTGTTCGGGGACGCGGCTGCAGCGTGCAAACGAGCGAACTAAAGCGCTCGCGGGGCACTACGAGGTGCGGCGAGAGTGCTAGATGCACTGGCGTGGCCAAAAGGTCGCCGGAGCAACGCCGGCGACAAGCTCGAGCGGAGGCGAGCTTCGGCCATGGCGGAGCTAAGGCCTAAACGGAGCAAACGGACACGGGGAGGAGGGGGTTCGGTGCGGGGGCTCACCGCGGAACCAGCGAGCGCGAGGGCGAGGTCGGGGATGCCCGGTAGCTCCCGAATCGCCGGCGAGGATTCACGGCGGCCGGAGTCGAATTTGGCGACGGCGACGGCTCCACGGGGTGTCCGGAGGGGCACGGCTTGACGGGGAGCTTCAGGGCGGAGGAGCGGAGCTTCCGCGTGTGTCGGGAAGGCGAGGGGAGGCCGGTGGCTACGGCGATGCCCGTCGGCGGCGGCGGTGGTTCTCGGGTGAGAGGGAGAGAGCAGGGGGAGAGGAGGAGGGCGAGGGAGAGTGAGAGCGGTGCGGGGCAGCTGCGTGGCTTCGTCCGGGGCATCGAGGGCGAGAGAAGGAAGCAGGAGGTGGCCAGCAGGGGGGGAGGTGGCGCGCGCGCGTGCCGGCGAGCGTCGGGCACACGCCGTTCTCCTGTCGGGGGGGAAGACGACAGAGGAGGGGGGGCCAGGCGGGCTGGGCCGCCTCCTGGCTGGCCGGCCTGCTGCTGCTGGGCTGCGCAGGGGAGGGGAGGCCCAGGTAAGCCCCTCCTTCTTTTATTTTTGTTTTCTAATTTTTCTGACATTTGTTTTGATTTAATAAATATATTAAATCATTTAATTTTATTATGCCAATTTTTGTAGGGGCTAATGGTATTATTCCAGAGCTCTTTTATAATTGGCATAATTTTTGGACCATATTTCATATATATAGAAATATATTTCCAATGCAAATATTTATCGAATTAATCCAAATGGCCAAAATAAATGTCCATGAGCTCCTAAAAATATTGTTTTGATTTTTATCTCTGTCCAATATTTTCAGAGGGCAACATGAGCATTTTCTTGGACCCTTTTGGAGAAATTTTTATTTGGGTCATTTTCAAAAATGATTCTGAGGGTTCCACCAATCCTCATTTCAAATTTAAATGAAATTTAAATATGATGCACAAATGGCTAGCTAGCCTAAGGTCATACCAGACTAGGGATGTGACAACTCGCCCCCACTTGACAGAATCTCGTCCCGAGATTCAGGGGTCGACGGAAAGAAAGCGGGGTACTCCAGTCGAAGACGATCTTCTCGCTCCCAGGTAGCTTCTCTCTCGGAATGATGAGACCACTGAACTTTGAGAAACTTGACGTTCTGACGTCGAGTAACACGCTCTGCTTGATCAAGAATGCGAACCGGGTACTCTCGGTATGTGAGGTTATCTTGGAGATCAAGCGTTTCGTGGTCCACTCCGCGGATAGGATCCGAGAAGCAACGCCTGAGTTGAGAGACGTGGAAGACATCATGAACTCGAGAAAGAGGTGGGGGTAGTTCCAATTGGTAGGCAACCTCTCCTCGTTTAGCGAGAATGCGAAAGGGACCAATGTAACGAGGAGCCAACTTGCCCTTGATACCGAAACGATGGGTACCCTTTAAAGGAGTAACCCGAAGGTAAGCTTGGTCGCCAATTTCATAAGTCATATCCTTATGATGACGATCATACTGGCTTTTCTGACGAGACTGGGCTGTTTTCAAATTCTCACGAATGATGCGAACTTGCTCTTCTGCCTCCTGGATCATATCCGGTCCAAAGAATTGTCTTTCACCGGTTTCTGACCAGTTCAAAGGTGTTCGACATCTTCGTCCATAGAGAACCTCAAAAGGAGCTTTCTTGAGGCTGGATTGGTAGCTATTGTTATAAGCAAACTCGGCGAAAGGAAGACACTTCTCCCAATCCATACCGAATGAGATAACGCAAGCTCTGAGCATGTCTTCGAGAATTTGATTGACCCGTTCCACCTGACCACTCGACTGAGGGTGGAAAGCGGTACTGAAAGAAAGATGGGTTCCCATGGTAGTTTGGAAGCTCTCCCAGAAGTGAGAAGTGAAAAGACTGCCACGGTCTGAATTGATCTCTAGTGGAACACCATGAAGTGACACTATTCGAGAAATATATAAGTCAGCAAGCTGACTAGCAGTGATACTCTCTCGAACAGGGAGGAAGTGAGCCACTTTGGAAAGACGATCAACGACTACGAAGATAGCGTTATTCCCTCTTTTGGTCCTGGAAAAGCCGGTGATGAAATCCATACCAACTTTATCCCATTTCCATTCAGGAATAGCTAAAGGCTGAAGGGTGCCAGCAGGTCTCTGATGCTCTGTCTTAACGCGACGACATATGTCACATTTAGCAATGAACTCAGCGATTTCTCTCTTCATCCTAGTCCACCAGAACCTCTGGCGTAGGTCCTGATACATCTTAGAGCTACCGGGATGAATTGTGAGAGGAGATTCATGCGCCTCCTTAAGGATCAATTGTCGCAGATGTTGATGCTTGGGAACCACCAAGCGATTCTCAAAGAAAACAACACCACGATCATCCATAGAGAAACATCCACCAACTCCCTTCTTAATGTTTCTCTTGATCCGAGAAATTCCTGTGTCTTGCTTTTGAGCAGCGATAATCCGATCTTCAAGATCAGGTTTCGCCACCAGGGTAGAAAGGAATCCGCGAGGAGCTATGTGAAGGTTAAGCTTACAGAATTCCTCATGGAGAAGTGGTTGGCCTTGCTGCAACATGATATTGTTGCAATAGGATTTACGGCTTAGAGCATCAGCCATGACATTGGCTTTACCTGGGGTGTAGGTAATCCCTAGATCATAATCTGCGATTAACTCCAACCAACGTCTTTGCCTAAGGTTCAGATCCGGTTGGGTGAAGATATACTTGAGACTCTGGTGATCGGTGTAGATCTCGCAACGTTTACCAAGGAGGTAATGTCGCCAAGTCTCGAGTGCATAGACTACGGCTGCAAGCTCTAGATCATGTGTAGGATAATTCTCCTCATGTGGATGCAACTGTCGAGATGCATAGGCAATCACATGACGATCCTGCATAAGAATGCAACCTAGTCCTTGTCGTGAGGCGTCGCAGTAGATAATAAAGTCTTTAGTGAAATCCGGTGGCACAAGTATGGGAGCAGAAGTCAGGCGTCTTTTCAGTTCCTGAAAACTGTACTCACACTGTGGGGACCACTCAAACTTTTTATCTTTCTTGAGAAGTTCCGTGAGGGGTTTGGCTACTTTGGAGAAGTTTTCAACAAAGCGGCGACAATAGCTGGCTAGACCAAGGAAACTCCTAACTTGTTTCACGGTCTCAGGTGGAGTCCAATCGAGAACGGCTTGAACTCTCTCGGGATTGACAGCAATGCCCTTACCAGAGATTACGTGGCCTAGGTAGGTCACTTCTGGCAACCAAAATTCACACTTGGAGAACTTGGCATAAAGGCGGTGCTCTCTGAGTTTTTCTAACACAAGTCTAAGATGTTCGGCATGCTCTTCCTCGTTCTTCGAGTAAATAAGAATATCATCGAGGTAAACCACGACGAACTTATCTAAGTACTCCATGAAAATCGAGTTCATCAGGCGGGAAAATGTGGCTGGGGCGTTGGTTAGGCCAAAGGACATGACGGTGTACTCGTACTGGCCATAACGAGTGACAAAAGCTGTCTTGGGAATGTCCCCGTTTCTGATCTTGATTTGGTGGTATCCTAACCTTAAATCCATCTTGGAAAAGACTGAGGATCCAGCGAGCTGATCATACAGGTCGTTGATCCTGGGAAGCGGATACTTGTTCTTTATCGTGACCAAATTAACGGGACGATAATCAACGACCATCCGGTCCGTACCGTCTTTCTTCTTGACGAAGAGGACGGGGCAAGCCCAAGGAGAAGAACTAGGACGGATGAAACCCTTTTGCAAGGACTCATCGAGTTGTTTCTTAAGCTCGGCTAGTTCTAAGGGTGCCATCTTGTAAGGTCTCCGGGAGATTGGAGCTGTTCCTGGGATAAGATCTATGACGAACTCTACATCTCTGTCAGGTGGAACACCTGGCAGTTCCTCTGGAAAGACATCCGGAAAGTCACGGACTACCGGGATATCTTCAAGGTCTGGAAGAGGGCTGGCATTAAGAGAATAGAGCTGACGCTTTGCAACTCTAGTGGAGACGGTGACTATCTTGCCAGATGGGTGTGTAAGCTGAACAGATCTTGTGTAACAATCAATCTTGGCATGATGAGCTGTCATCCAGTCCATACCCAAGATGATGTTAATATCTGAGGACTTGAGGGCTACAAGTGATGCAAGGAACACAAGTCTATCAACAAGAATTTCGTTACCATGGCTGTTTCTGGTGGTCTGCCATCTAGACCCTGGGGTTTGGATTTCAAGCGGAGTTGGCATATCACAAAATGATATGTCGTGCAAACGAGCATAGCCTTCAGAAATGAAGGAGTGAGATGCCCCAGTATCGAATAGAACTGATGCTGGGTGACAATTGACAAGGAGTGTGCCAAGAACGACATCTGGATCATCATGAGCGTCTTTAGCTGAGACGTGATGCACACGTCCACGTTCAGTGGGGGCTGACTTGACACTGATCATCTTGCGTGATGGCTTAATACAGCCAACAGTCTTCTCGGGCTGGGGTGGAGCATAACTAGTCTGAGAGCAGTCACGTGCATAGTGTCCTGGCTTCCCGCATGTGAAGCAAGTCCCTGAGGTTGGACGTGGACCCGCACTGACAAACGGTCTACCAGTAGGCCTGGGTGGAACATACGACTGAGCTGGGGAGGCACCACATAGGATGACCTCGGTGTATAACCGGAAGGAAGAGCGGAGTTTGGAACCCAAATCCGGCGCTTCTGGGAACTAGAACCGGAGGAAGATCCCAAATCACGGGTGTGCTTACGAGACTCCTCGTAAGTGAGTTGAGCTGTCTCTGCATTGATGGCCTTGTTCACAAGGGCTTGGAATGTATCACAATGATGCAGGTGGAGATCACGACGCAACTTGGGGTTGAGACCCTTTCGGAACCTAGCTTGCTTCTTGGCGTCCGTGGACACTTCTTCTGTGGCATAGCGGGCAAGGTTCTCGAATTCTCTGCTATAAGCATCAACAGCCATCTTACTCTGGGTGAAACTACAGAACTCTTCTCTCTTGCGATCAATGAGGGCCTGGGGAATGTGATGCTCGCGAAAAGACTCAGTGAAATCCTTCCAGGTAGGAATCTGGCCAACTGGAAGCATAGCCTCATAGTTCTGCCACCAAAGACTAGCAGGACCTTCCAGGTGATATGTGGCATAAGTGACTTTGTCATCTTCAGCTACGTTCGCAGAACGCAGCTTATGGGTGATGCTACGGAGCCAGTCATTTGCATCGAGTGGCTCGATGGAATGATGAAAGGTGGGTGGGTGCAAGCGAATGAAATCATGAATGGTAGCAGACCCTTTGAACTGATGTGCGGTGTTCTCCTCGATACGTGCCAACAAGCAGTTGGACTCACGCTTGTTCCTCTCCATCTCTAACATGAACTCTGTCAACGAAGGTTGGTCAGGAGGATCCTCATTCCTACCATCTCCGTGGTTCTGGCTACGAGCAACGGAACTTCGCTTGGCTGATGACATCCTGAGAAACGAATCAAGGACGGAATCAGCAACAACTATGGACTGTAGAATGTAGGACAAGGAATTAGTATCACTCGAACTCCTAGGGAAATTCCGGCAGCATAACGGCAGTAAAATGCTCAGAATGAGACATCCTACTAAAAATGGGGTAGTACCACAACTCAACATCACCACTCAAGGTTCTGGGATAGTACTAAACAGACTACACCGGAAATACTCAAAACTGGATATGACTCTGATCAACCAGTCCTATGGGACTACGGAGTAGTAACACGTGATCCTGATAGACGGAAGAGAAAGCATAGTTCCTTAACCCCGTAGGAAAGATAGGACGACTCAGATCAGAAGGTCATGAGGTAAAGGAGTAAAAAGAGCCTTACGTTCCTTCCCACAATCAATTCCCTTACATAACTAAAGAATTTCTAGACTCAACTTCGACCAGAATGGCTTGGTAATCCTACAGGCAGTCAGACTCTGATACCAACGCTGTCAGGACCCCGACTCGATGTCACATCGATCTAGCCGGTAACACCTCATATCACTTTGCGGCCTCACGCACGGTATCCCCTCGGGTGTCGTCTTACCTTTCCCGGGACCGTTTGCACCTTTTGGCTCACGTATATGATAGAGTCCGCTAGCATCCATATGATAAGGAGCCCGGGCTGACATGACTAGTCGTAAACCCAAAGTGGCACAGACTTACAGGGACAGGCATCCATGACCCAGCTTTGAACGTGTCGGTCATCAGCAAGTGGGTCCGGTGTCAGGACCCCGACTCGATGTCACATCGATCTAGCTGGTAACACCTCATATCACTTTGCGGCCTCACGCACGGTATCCCCACGGGTGTCGCCTTACCTTTTCCCGGGACCGTTTGCGCCTTTTGGCTCACGTATATGATAGTGTCGCTAGCATCCATATGATAAAGAGCCCGGGCTGACATGACTAGTCGTAAACCCAAAGTGGCACAGACTTACAGGACAGGCATCCATGACCCAGCTTCGAACGTGTCGGTCATCAGCAAGTGGGTCCGGGCTGTAGCACTGGGCTAGCAGGACTCCGGTAAACCGGGCTGTAGCGGGCTAACAGGACTCCGGTACTCAAAGCGTGACATTTCCCCGAAGGGACAGACACAGGAATGAAGAAGGACACATGCCGGCCAGCCTAAGTGTTCCCAGAGCAGTAGCAAGCTACCATGGCTCAGCGGTAACACTAGGAACATTTCCCGTAAGAGAGGCTACTAAAGATAAACAACTAGATAGTCAGATCCCACACATACCAAGCATTTCAATCATACACACAATATGCTCGATATGTGCAAATACAACGAAGCATCACAACATGACTCTATGACTCAAGTACTTTATTTAAGGCTCAGGGAGCCATACATATCATACACACAGGTACGGGTCTCACGACCCAACATACAAGTCATACAGTCATACAAGCCAACAACGGAAGTAACTTGTCTGAGTACAGACAACTAGTGAAATAGAAGAGGCTTGGAAAGCCTAGCTATACTACGTGGTCCATCACAAGCTCAGGGTCACCACCTGGGTGTTTAGCCTACTCGTTGATGTCAACGTCTACGTAGAACCCATCAGAAGGGGTTGCAGCGTCTTCTGTAAAAATGTAGATTATAGCAACATGAGTACAAAGGTACTCAGCAAGACTTACATCAGATCCTACATACATGCAGAGTATCAAGAAGGGTTGGTGGAGTTATTGCAGCAAGCTAGCTTTGACTCTTGGCTAGACTATCCTACGATACTTCAACTTGAAAGGTTTTGCGCACAAGAGTCCACTACTCACCACTTCAATACACTACCGAGGATCCACCTCCGTCTTCCTACGGAAGAGCCATCCTCGGCACTCACACTTATCTTGAGGCTTTTAGTAGTTTCCATTTACTTGTCTATGAACTGTATAGGCAACCAAGTAGTCCTTTACCGCGGACGCGGCTATTCGAATAGATCATGTTAACCCTGCAGGGGTGTACTTCTTCATACACGCTCTCACCACTTATCGTCGTTTACACGACATGTACTCGGCAACCTTCAAGCGGAAGCCCAACGTGGGTGTCGGCCACGACCTACCTAATCACCTAAGCCTCCAGTCCAGGTTTATCGCCTATTCAGGTTCCATCCGCAGGGAGTCCGGCCGAGGTTTCCCATACGGCCCCGAACGATGTGAACAGGGTTCCCGAGATACCTAACGGGTATTCGGTACACCCGGCCACGTACCTACCGCATCACAGCCCACCCCTACGGTCAGTGCTGTCCACGGCCTCCAGTAGGCTACAAACACCAGAAACTACTTGCAACTCCTGGACGGAGAACTAGGGTGAATAAGAAGTCGAGAGGGTCCATTGGTTTCGGGCCCAATGCATGGTAGTAGCTGATTCTTAAATCACACATACAGATCTCAGTGCTTAAGGTCGGCTTCAATGAAACAACCCACCATGTACTCCTACATGGCCTCTCATCGATACCTTTACCAAATCGTGTTCACCACACCACTCTCATTACCGACATAATCATTTCACTCTAGCCCATCACCCAGATGAACCAGACCTGACACGACTCTAAGCATAGCAGGCATAGCAAGGTAGGAACAACACATACATATGGCTCAATCAACTCCTACACATGCTAGTGGGTTTCATCTAGTTACTGTGGCAATGACAGGTCATGCAGAGGAAATGGGTTCAACTACCGTAGCACACAGCAGTTTGAATCGCGTTGTCTTAATGCAGTAAAAGAGAGCAGGAGCGAGAACATGGGATTGTATCGATATGATCAAATGGTTGGTTGCTTGCCTGATGGTTCGATGCTCGGATATGATTCTTCGTTAGGGTAATCACGGTACTCCTCGGAGACAGAACCTGTCGCAAAGGACATCGGTACACAAGCATCACCAAACAATGTGCAACAATATGATGCATGCATGAAACATGGCAATATGAGTGTGTTGGGCTAATGCAACTAAAACCAGAGGGGTTTGAACAAATTTGAATCAAAGATTCAAATTTCAAACTCAAACATGGCCTTTTAAAGTGCTTTTTCTTCTTCTGCTTAAAACATCAATTTAACTTGTTTGATCATGCATGAAAATAGTACAGATGGATAGATTGGATTTTTCTGATCATTTTTCATATATAATTTGTCCAATTTGGAGTTACAGAATAAAAGTTATGAATTTTTGAAGTTTAATTAATATTCTGGAATTTCCTGATTTAATTTAAATCCAGAAAATCAATTACTGCGTCAGCCTGACGTCAGCATGACGTCAGCAGGTCAACTGTGGCTGGCTGAGGTCAAACCTGACGTGTGGGGCCCACACGTCAGTGACAGGGGGGTTAACCAGGTTTAAATTAATCCTAATTACTAATTAGTGGCGCTGGGGCCCACTGTCAGTGTCAGGGGGGGTTGACTAACAGTAGTTAGCGCTAACCTAACCACCTGGCCGACAGGGCCCACGCGTCAGTGACCCTGGGGGGTCAAACCCCAGGTCGGACAAGTCAAACCCCACCGGCGACATGACGCCGGCGAGGTCCGAGACGGCGGCGAGAGTGCTTTTTGCCATTCCGGCAACCAAATGGACGGCGGAAGGCATCTACGTGTTGCTGAGGTTGAGCCGCGGCTATTGGTGGTGGTGGTTGGGCTCGGGGTGGCCGGAGTTGACGGCGGCGAGCTCGGCTGCGGCGGCCGGAGTTCGGGTGCGGTCGGGATCAGTGTTGTAGGGCGTTAGGGGAGGTGTTGGTGCGTGCTACGTGCTCCTGGTGATGTGTGGAGCACGATGGTGTGCTCGGTTGGGCGCTACGGCGACCGTGGCCACGACGGCGACATCGTCGGCGGCGTGGAGCTCTCGGCCGAGGTGGGGCTAGGGCCTAGAGGTCGGGAGAGACCAGGGGAGAAGGGGGAAACGACTCGGGGGCTCACCGCGGTTGCAGTGGGCGTCGAAGCGGGCTCGGGGACGCGCTGGAGACGGCGAATTCGACGGCGACGGTGGTCGGAGCCCGAAGAGGGGAACGGCGACGTGGCGGCGATGCAGGGCTTCCGGGGACCCGTGGAGCGGTGGGGAGGAAGAGGGAGTTGTGGCGGAGCTTCTGAGCTAGTCGGGGGAGCGAGGGGTGGCCGGAGACGACTGCTACGGCGAACGGTGGCGACGGTGGTGTTCGGCCGTGTGAGAGAGAGAGCGAGGGAGAGGAAGGAGAGAGCCGGGGAGAGTGAGAGAGAGCAGGGGGAGAGGCGTGGCGTCGTCCAGGGCATCGAGCGAGGAGGGGAGGCCAGGCAAGCAGGCGAGCAGGTGGCGTGGCGCGGTGGCGCGCGCGCGCGCCGGCCACACTCCCCTCCCTCTGTCTGGACGAAGACGACAGAGGAGGGAGGTGGGCTGGGCTGGCTGGGCCAGCCAGCTGGCTGGGCCGCACAGTGGAGGAGCCCAGGTAGGTTTTCCCCCTTTTCTTTCTGTTTTCTGTTTTATTTAATATATCTGCAACTTTGTTGAATTAAATAAAATACCTAGGCAACTTCAAAAATCACCAAACTATTTCTGGCCCATAGTTGGATTATTTCCAACATGAAACATTTTAGTTTGGAGATATTTGAGCATTTAAATATTTTATATTATTTTAAATGCCCAAATTCAAATATCTATGATTTAATTCAAAAACCCTAGGATGGCCTAGGAAAATGTGCACCATTTTTGGCAGAGGTTCTGAACCAAGACAAAAATGATGGGCATTTTAGAAGGGCATTTCAGGTTCATTGAAAAATTATTTTAGTAACCCTAGTTGGTTTCAGAGGGGACTGGGGGTTCTGTCATCCCCATTTCAAGTTTCTGATGAATGAGTAAACATGATGCAACACTCTAATGCATGACTAGCTAGGGTGTGACAACTCACCCCCACTCAAAAGAATCTCGTCCCGAGATTTGGGTTCCTCCGGGAAGAAGGCGGGATACTCGAGTCGAAGACGATCCTCCCTTTCCCAAGTTGCTTCATCCTCAGAATGATGCGACCATTGAACCTTGAGAAACTTGATATTATGACGTCGCGTGGTACGTTCGGCTTGATCGAGGATACGAATGGGGTACTCTCGATATGTAAGATCATCTTGGAGATCAAGCGTTTCGTGGTCCACTTCACGGATAGGATCCGAGAAGCAACGCCTGAGTTGAGAAACGTGGAAGACATCGTGAACTCTGGAGAGATGCGGAGGTAGTTCCAACTGGTAGGCAACTTCTCCTCGTTTGGCAAGAATGCGAAAAGGTCCAATGTAACGAGGAGCCAATTTGCCTTTGATACCGAAACGATGGGTTCCCTTCAGAGGGGTGACCCGAAGATAAGCCTTCTCGTCAACCTCGAAAGTCATAGCCCTATGTTTTCGGTCATATTGACTCTTTTGACGAGATTGGGCTGTTTTCAACTTTTCACGAACGATACGAACTTGATCTTCTGCTTCCTGAATCATGTCCGGGCCAAAGAATTGTCTTTCCCCGGTCTCTGACCAGTTAAGGGGTGTTCGACATCGTCGTCCATAGAGAACTTCAAAAGGGGCTTTACCCAAGCTAGATTGATAGCTGTTGTTGTAAGCGAATTCGGCAAATGGAAGGCACTTCTCCCAGTCCATTCCGAATGAAATGACAGAGGCTCGAAGCATGTCTTCTAGAATTTGGTTGACGCGTTCCACTTGTCCACTTGACTGAGGGTGGAAAGCGGTGCTAAAGGAGAGACGGGTTCCCATAGCATTTTGGAAGCTTTCCCAAAATCGAGAGGTGAAAAGACTTCCTCGATCCGAATTGATTTCCAAAGGAACACCATGGAGGGACACTATTCGGGAGATGTACAAGTCTGCCAGCTGACTAGCGGTTATACTCTCACGAACAGGTAAGAAATGAGCTACTTTGGAAAGACGATCGACCACGACGAAAATAGCATTATTCCCTCTCTTGGTCCTGGGAAAACCGGTAATGAAATCCATACTAATTTTATCCCATTTCCATTCAGGAATAGCTAAGGGTTGAAGGGTGCCAGCAGGCCGTTGATGCTCTGCTTTTACACGACGACAGACGTCGCAATTAGCAATATACTGAGCGATTTCTCTCTTCATCCTAGTCCACCAGAACCTCTGGCGTAGGTCCTGATACATTTTAGTACTACCGGGATGAATGGTGAGAGGAGATTCATGAGCTTCCTTAAGGATTAAACGCCTTAGGTTGCGCACTTTGGGAACCACTAGTCGATCCCCGAAGTATACTACCCCTTGATCATCAATGGAGAAACAATTCGCAATTCCTTTCTGAATGTTTCTCTTGATGCGGGAGATTCCCGGATCTACCTTCTGTGCTTTGATAATTTGATCCGTAAGGGTAGGTTTTGCCACCAAGGTGGAAAGAGAACCTTGAGGTATAATGTGAAGGTTAAGCTTCCGAAATTCCTCATGGAGAAGCGGTTGACTTTGTTGTAACATCAGGTTGTTACAATAGGATTTACGACTTAGCGCATCAGCCATGACGTTGGCTTTCCCTGGGGTGTAGGTTATTCCTAAGTCGAAGTCTGTGATCAATTCAACCCAACGTCTCTGCCTGAGATTCAAATCCGGTTGGGTGAAAATGTACTTCAGGCTTTGGTGATCAGTGAATATTTCGCAACGATTACCGAGGAGGTAATGTCGCCAGGTCTTAAGTGCATAGACTACGGCTGCAAGCTCTAGATCATGAGTAGGATAATTCTCCTCATGTGGGTGTAATTGCCGTGAAGCGTAAGCAATTACGTGTCGATCTTGCATGAGAATGCAACCTAGCCCTTGTCGCGAGGCGTCGCAGTAGATAACAAAGTCCTTGGAGAAGTCTGGCGGTACTAGCACGGGAGCAGAGGTCAGGCGTCTTTTCAGTTCCTGAAAGCTGTGCTCACATTGTGGAGTCCATTCGAACTTCTTATCTTTCTTGAGGAGTTCGGTTAGAGGTTTAGCAACTTTGGAGAAGTTCTCGACAAAGCGACGGCAATAGCTCGCTAAGCCTAGAAAACTCCGAACTTGCTTGACCGATTCGGGTGGAGTCCAATTAAGGACGGCTTGAACTCGCTCAGGGTTGACAGCAATACCTTTACCAGATATTACATGACCCAGATAGGTCACTTCTGGCAACCAGAATTCACATTTAGAAAATTTGGCATAAAGGCGATGCTCTCGAAGTTTCTTCAACACTAGCCTTAAATGTTCGGCATGTTCTTCCTCGTTCTTGGAGTAGATGAGTATATCATCGAGATAAACTACGACGAATTTATCCAAATACTCCATGAAGATTGAGTTCATTAACCGAGAAAAGGTGGCTGGAGCGTTGGTTAATCCGAAGGACATGACGGTGTACTCGTATTGGCCATAACGAGTAACAAAGGCCGTTTTAGGAATGTCCCCGTTTCTGATTTTGATTTGATGGTAACCCAACCTCAAATCCATCTTGGAGAAGACTGAGGATCCAGCGAGCTGATCATACAGATCGTTGATCCTGGGAAGTGGATATTTGTTCTTGATTGTGACCAAATTGACCGGTCGGTAATCTACAACCATCCGGTCCGTACCATCCTTCTTCTTGACGAATAGGACGGGGCAAGCCCACGGAGATGAGCTAGGTCGGATGAAACCCTTTTTCAAGGACTCATCAAGTTGTTTCTTAAGCTCGGCTAGTTCTAGGGGTGCCATCTTATAGGGTCTTCTAGCAATCGGAACGGTTCCTGGAATGAGGTCTATTACGAACTCAACATCCCTGTCAGGTGGAACACCTGGCAATTCCTCTGGAAAGACATCCGGGAAGTCACGGACTACCGGAACGTCCTCAAGGTCTGGCAACGGGCTGGCGTTAAGGGAATATAATTGTCGCTTGGCTATTCGGGTCAAGACATTGACTATCTTCCCCGAAGGATGGGTGAGTTGAACAGTCCTAGAGAAACAATCAATTTTGGCTTGATGAGCTGACATCCAGTCCATACCCAAAATGACATTAATATCTGAAGATTTAAGGGCTATCAAAGATGCAAGGAAAACAAGTCTGTCGACTTGGATTTCATTTCCATGGCTTACTCTAGAGGTTTGCCATTTGGATCCCGGAGTTGAATTATCCATAGAGGTTGGCAAGTCACAGAATGCGACGTTATGCAAGCGAGCATAGTTTTCAGATATAAAAGAATGAGAGGCTCCTGTATCGAAAAGAACAGATGCCGGGTGGCAATTAACAAGAAGCGTACCGAGAACGACGTTGGGGTCCTCTTGAGCTTCTTCGGCAGAGATACAGTTGACATGGCCACGTGAAGCGGTGACCGGTTTAGCATGAAACACTTTCCCTGTCGGCTTGCCACGGCCAACAGCTTTAGCAGATTGATTGGGGTTGGTCTGGGGACACTCACGCATATAGTGACCAGATTCCCCACACTTGAAACAAGTCACGGAACTGGTACGTGGAGGAGCATTATTGGTTGGACCCCCATAGGGCTTGGCTGGTGCAGACTGTTGAACAGGGCGAGGCGCCTGGAAGGATGGCCTCGGTGTGAACCTGGGTGGCAGGGCGGTGTTGGGTACCCACACGCGGCGCTTCTGAGGACCAGCACCGGATGAGGAACCCATGTCACGTCCATGCTTGCGTGTTGCGTCATAGTCAGTCTGACCAGTTTCAGCACTGATGGCTTTGTTGACAAGTTTCGAAAAAGATGTGCACTCATGCAGACGGAGGTCGCGGCGAAGCTCAGGACTAAGGCCCTTACGGAACCTTGCTTGCTTCTTGGCGTCAGTAGACACTTCCTCAGTTGCATATCGTGCGAGATTACCAAACTCCCTGCTATAGACATCCACAGAAAGTCGGCCTTGGGTGAAATTGCAAAATTCTTCACGTTTACGGTCCATGAGACCCTCCGGAATGTGATGTTCACGGAAAGCCTCGCTGAACTCAGCCCAAGTAGTGACATGGCCCGCTGGGCGCATAGCTCCATAATTCTCCCACCATAGACTGGCGGGGCCTTCAAGATGATATGCAGCAAAGGTGACCTTGTCAGCCTCCGCTACCAGCGCGGAACGCAGCTTGTGAGAGATACTGCGAAGCCAGTCATCAGCGTCGAGAGGCTCGACGGAGTGGTGGAACGTGGGTGGATGCAATTTGATAAAATCACTGAGTGACACCACGTTAGCCCTCTGATGGTGTGCTGTATTCTGTTCAATACGCTCCAACAAACGGTTTGTCTCCCGCTTGTTTCTCTCAGCTTCCATCATAACTTCGGCTAGTGAAGGAGGATGAGGCAGATTTTCATTCCTGCCTTCACTGCCCTCGGCCTGCTCTTGGGAAGCAGGGTTAGCGCGCGTGTTGACCATCCTAGGTAAACAAGACAATGATTTAGTCAGAATGATAAAATTCCGACATAGGATACATAATGTAAGGAATAACTCGGAATGCAAGATGATCATCCGTATGACATGGTAGATACAGAAACTGCTTCTTTATTCCATCGTCATACACACCATACAGGGTTTAGTACAAGACCAAACAAAGTACTATTACGGTGAAAAGAGGATTACATCTCATCGGAGGCATTCCAAGCTCCTATACATTATTTTTCTACATCTCCGGAAAGAGTACAAACTAGGTCATATCCCACGAGTCACGCAGGACGATAGACGACACGGCTAGTGCGAACTAGTGATACTACCCCTAATTCAGACCGATCCGTAGTAGTCCTCATAGAAGTCACCTCCATAGCCTGGAAGTTCAACATGATCATCCGGAAACAGACGGTCTCGCGGAGCTTGTGGACCATAGGGGCTAGGATGAGGCCTTGGACCAACAAACGGTGGCCTGCGGGGACCGCGAGGTGGGGTGATGCCTCCTACATCACGCCAAACCATCACGTCTGGCAGAGCAGATCTCACAGGATAGAGATCGCGCATATCTGAGAATCCAGCTTGCACTGCCGGTGCGAACCGAGTCAAAGTGGCCCAGTGGTCAGCACGGGTATTGAAGAGCTCTAACCTTAAGGCCCGATTTTCACGGTCCTTATCCTCGAGCATCTCAGCAGTGGTGCGAGTCCGTGAATCCTCCTGAGTGGAGTCAGCATAGATAGCCTGGAGATATCCTTGTGCTCCCGGAAGTGATCCTGGCATATACCGGAAGTCAGAGTCCCGAAATAGACCAGATCTGACTCGCATAATGGTCATCATAGAGTAGGCGGCGTCCTGCACAGCCATCTCAATAGTAACCCCGAGTCCATAGGAGCAGTGAAGAGGCTCGGTGGATCCAGGATAAGATGGAAATATCCTGACAGTGCAGAGATACTGGCTTTGATTGAAGTCCCGGAATTGCTCTTCGACCGTGTACTCGGGATACCAGCGATATCCAGCCTCAGTCATTACCCTGACCAACTTGGCAGTATGGCCGGGTACATCTAGGCATCGAGTCAGGCGAACCACTTGATTTAGGTCGCGAGTGGCCATCTGAAAGCACAATCATAATGCAAGGGCATTAGAATTTCTAGCAAAATTTCGGCAGCATAACAGCTGTAAATGCTCAAAAAGGATTTTGAGACATTTGACAAAGGATTTCGTACACACTCAACATCATCATATCAAAGTTCTGAAACCATTCTGGCAACATAATGTGGTAGTAGAACTGAACTAGGCTTGTATCCATCAAACTTATAAGGTACTACTGATTAGTAACTCGTGATCCTGATAGAGAGAACAGATCCTAATTCCTTAACCCCCGGTGGAAGAATGGACTGACTCAGATCAGAATGTCATAAGATATAAGGAGTAAAAAGAGCCTTACGTTCCAACCCACAAACAATTCCCCTACATATAACTAAAGAATTTCTAGACTCAACATCGACCAGTTTGGCTTGGAGAACCTACAGGCAGTCCGGCTCTGATGCCAACGCTGTCAGGACCCCGACTCGATGTCACATCGATCTAGCTGGTAACACCTCATATCACTTTGCGGCCTCACGCACGGTATCCCCACGGGTGTCGTCTTACCTTTTCCCGGGACCGTTTGCGCCTTTTGGCTCACGTATATGATAGTGTCGCTAGCATCCATATGATAAAGAGCCCGGGCTGACATGACTAGTCGTAAACCCAAAGTGGCACAGACTTACAGGGACAGGCATCCATGACCCAGCTTCGAACGTGTCGGTCATCAGCAAGTGGGTCCGGGCTGTAGCACTGGGCTAGCAGGACTCCGGTAAACCGGGCTGTAGCGGGCTAACAGGACTCCGGTACTCAAAGCGTGACATTTCCCCGAAGGGACAGACACAGGAACGAAGAAGGACACATGCCGGCCAGCCTAAGTGTTCCAGAGCAGTAGCAAGCTACCATGGCTCAGCGGTAACACTAGGAGACATTTCCCGGTAAGAGAGGCTACTAAAGATAAACAACTAGATAGTCAGATCCCACACATACCAAGCATTTCAATCATACACACAATATGCTCGATATGTGCAAATACAACGAAGCATCACAACATGACTCTATGACACAAGTACTTTATTTAAGGCTCAGGGAGCCATACATATCATACACACAGGTACGGGTCTCACGACCCAACATACAAGTCATACAGTCATACAAGCCAACAGCGGAAGTAACTTGTCTGAGTACAGACAACTAGTAAAATAGAAGAGGCTTGGAAAGCCTAGCTATACTACGTGGTCCATCACAAGCTCAGGGTCACCACCTGGGTCTTTAGCCTACTCGTTGATGTCAACGTCTACATAGAACCCATCAGAAGGGGTTGCAGCGTCTTCTGTAAAAATGTAGATTATAGCAACATGAGTACAAAGGTACTCAGCAAGACTTACATCAGATCCTACATACATGCAGAGTATCAAGAAGGGTTGGTGGAGTTATTGCAGCAAGCTAGCTTTGACTCTTGGCTAGACTATCCTACGATACTCCAACTTGAAATGTTTTGCGCACACGAGTCCACTACTCACCACTTCAATACACTACCGAGGATCCACCTCCGTCTTCCTACGGAAGAGCCATCCTCGGCACTCACACTTATCTTGAGGCTTTTAGTAGTTTCCATTTACTTGTCTATGAACTGTATAGGCAACCAAGTAGTCCTTTACCGCGGACGCGGCTATTCGAATAGATCATGTTAACCCTGCAGGGGTGTACTTCTTCATACACGCTCTCACCACTTATCGTCGTTTACACGACATGTACTCGGCAACCTTCAAGCGGAAGCCCAACGTGGGTGTCGGCCACGACCTACCTAATCACCTAAGCCTCCAGTCCAGGTTTATCGCCTATTCAGGTTCCATCCGCAGGGAGTCCGGCCGAGGTTTCCCATACGGCCCCGAACGATGTGAACAGGGTTCCCGAGATACCTAACGGGTATTCGGTACACCCGGCCACGTACCTACCGCATCACAGCCCACCCCTACGGTCAGCGCTGTCCACGGCCTCCAGTAGGCTACAAACACCAGAAACTACTTGCAACTCCTGGACGGAGAACTAGGGTGAATAAGAAGTCGAGAGGGTCCATTGGTTTCGGGCCCAATGCATGGTAGTAGCTGATTCTTAAATCACACATACAGATCTCAGTGCTTAAGGTCGGCTTCAATGAAACAACCCACCATGTACTCCTACATGGCCTCTCATCGATACCTTTACCAAATCGTGTTCACCACACCACTCTCATTACCGACATAATCATTTCACTCTAGCCCATCACCCAGATGAACCAGACCTGACACGACTCTAAGCATAGCAGGCATAGCAAGGTAGGAACAACACATACATATGGCTCAATCAACTCCTACACATGCTAGTGGGTTTCATCTAGTTACTGTGGCAATGACAGGTCATGCAGAGGAAATGGGTTCAACTACCGTAGCACACAGCAGTTTGAATCGCGTTGTCTTAATGCAGTAAAAGAGAGCAGGAGCGAGAACATGGGATTGTATCGATATGATCAAATGGTTGGTTGCTTGCCTGATGGTTCGATGCTCGGATATGATTCTTCGTTAGGGTAATCACGGTACTCCTCGGGGACAGATCCTGTCGCAAAGGACATCGATACACAAGCATCACCAAACAATGTGCAACAATATGATGCATGCATGAAACATGGCAATATGAGTGTGTTGGGCTAATGCAACTAAAACCAGAGGGGTTTGAACAAATTTGAATCAAAGATTCAAATTTCAAACTCAAACATGGCCTCTTTAAGTGCTTTTCCTTATTCTGCTTAAAACATCAATTTAACTTGTTTGATCATGCATGAAAATAGTACAGATGGATAGATTGGATTTTTCTGATCATTTTTCATATATAATTTGTCCAATTTGGAGTTACAGAATAAAAGTTATGAATTTTTGAAGTTTAAATAATATTCTGGAATTTCCTGATTTAATTTAAATCCAGAAATCAATTACTGCGTCAGCCTGACGTCAGTGTGACGTCAGCAGGTCAACTGCGGCTGGCTGAAGTCAAACCTGACGTGTGGGGCCCACACGTCAGTGACAGGGGGGGTTAACCAGGTTTAAATTAATCCTAATTACTAATTAGTGGCGCTGGGGCCCACTGTCAGTGTCAGGGGGGGTTGACTAACAGTAGTTAGCGCTAACCTAACCACCTGGCCGACAGGGCCCACGCGTCAGTGACCCTGGGGGGTCAAACCCCAGGTCGGACAAGTCAAACCCCACCGGCGACATGACGCCGGCGAGGTCCGAGACGGCGGCGAGAGTGCTTTTTGCCATTCCGGCAACCAAATGGACGGCGGAAGGCATCTACGTGTTGCTGAGGGTGAGCCGCGGCTATTGGTGGTGGTGGTTGGGCTCGGGGTGGCCGGAGTTGACGGCGGCGAGCTCGGCTGCGGCGGCCGGAGTTCGGGTGCGGTCGGGATCAGTGTTGCAGGGGGTTTGGGGAGGCGTTGGTGCGTGCTACGTGCTCCTGGTGATGTGTGGAGCACGATGGTGTGCTCGGTTGGGCGCTACGGCGACCGTGGCCACGACGGCGACATCGCCGGCGGCGTGGAGCTCTCGGCCGAGGTGGGGCTAGGGCCTAGAGGTCGGGAGAGACCAGGGGAGAAGGGGGAAACGCTCCGGGGGCTCACCGCGGTTGCAGTGGGCGTCGAAGCGGGCTCGGGGATGCGCCGGAGACGACGAATTTGACGGCGACGGTGGTCGGAGCCCGAAGAGGGGAACGGCGACGTGGCGGCGATGCAGGGCTTCCGGGGAGCTGTGGAGCGGTGGGGAGGAAGAGGGAGTTGTGGCGGAGCTTCTGAGCTAGTCGGGGGAGCGAGGGGTGGCCGGAGACGACTGCTACGGCGAACGGTGGCGACGGTGGTGTTCGGCCGTGTGAGAGAGAGAGCGAGGGAGAGGAAGGAGAGAGCCGGGGAGAGTGAGAGAGAGCAGGGGGAGAGGCGTGGCGTCGTCCAGGGCGTCGAGCGAGGAGGGGAGGCCAGGCAAGCAGGCGAGCAGGTGGCGTGGCGCGGTGGCGCGCGCGCGCGCCGGCCACACTCCCCTCCCTCTGTCTGGACGAAGACGACAGAGGAGGGAGGTGGGCTGGGCTGGCTGGGCCAGCCAGCTGGCTGGGCCGCACAGTGGAGGAGCCCAGGTAGGTTTTCCCCCTTTTCTTTCTGTTTTCTGTTTTATTTAATATATCTGCAACTTTGTTGAATTAAATAAAATACCTAGGCAACTTCAAAAATCACCAAACTATTCCTCGCCCATAGTTGGATTATTTCCAACATGAAACATTTTAGTTTGGAGATATTTGAGCATTTAAATATTTTATATTATTTTAAATGCCCAAATTCAAATATCTATGATTTAATTCAAAAACCCTAGGATGGCCTAGGAAAATGTGCACCATTTTTGGCAGAGGTTCTAAACCAAGACAAAAATGATGGGCATTTTAGAAGGGCATTTCAGGTTCATTGAAAAATTATTTTAGTAGCCCTAGTTGGTTTCAGAGGGGACTGGGGGTTCTGTCATCCCCATTTCAAGTTTCTGTTGAATGAGTAAACATGATGCAACACTCTAATGCATGACTAGCTAGGGTGTGACATCCGGGCTGTAGCACTGGGCTAGCAGGACTCCGGTAAACCGGGCTGTAGCGGGCTAACAGGACTCCGGTACTCAAAGCATGACATTTCCCCGAAGGGACACACACAGGAACGAAGAAGGACACATGCCGGCCAGCCTAAGTGTTCCAGAGCAGTAGCAAGCTACCATGGCTCAGCGGTAACACTAGGAGACATTTCCCGGTAAGAGAGGCTACTAAAGATAAACAACTAGATAGTCAGATCCCACACATAGCAATACACATTACACGTACGCATAACATGCAAGTATGTGCTATACAACATGGCATCACAGCATAACTCAACAACTCATATAGATAAAGGCTCAGAAGAGCCATCATAGCATTTATTGCAAACAGGGGTCACAAGACCCGTCATACAGAGCATACAAGCAACAAGCGGAAGCATTACATGTCTGGGTACAGACATCTATAAATGAAAAAGGCTGGAAGCCTGACTATCTACAACATCCGATCAAGATCGTAGCTGAGGTACTAGCTACTAGTCGAAGTCCATGAGAACCCTAGTAAGACCGAAGTCTCCGCTGCAAAAACATAAATAAAGCAACATGAGTACAAAGGTACTCAGCAAGACTTACATCAGATCCTATCATACATGCATTTGTATCAAGAGGGTAATGTGGGGTTTAGTTGCAGCAAGCCAGCTTTGACTCTGTGGCTATCCTGTTCTACGACTACCAGAAACTTTTGAGGTGAAACAACGAACACGAGTCCACTAATCACCACACAATACACTACTATGGATTCATCCCCGTCTCCCTACGAGAAGGCCATCCATAGCACTCACACTTGTCTTGAGCATTTTATAGTATCCACTTCAAGTTGTCTATGTACCATGTAAGCATCCAAGAAGTCCATAACCGCGGACCCGGCTATTCGAATAGATCATGTTAACCCTGCAGGGGTGTACTTCTTCACACACGCTCTCGCCGCTTACCGCCATGTACACGTCATGTATCTCGACAACCTTCAAGCGGAAGCCTGGCGAGGGTGTCGGCCACGACCTGACTAACCACACAAGACTCTAGTCCAGGTTTATCGCCTATTCGGGTTCCATCCGCAAGGAGATCCGGCCGGGGTGTCGCTTACGGCCCCAAACGATGTGTACAGGGTTCCCGAGCCCACCAACCGGGTGCCACTCGGTACACCGGGCCACGTGTGCCTAGTCTGTCCCAAGCCCACCCTGCCGGGTGCCACTTGGTAGAAAAATAGCACTACCTACAAACACCAGAAACTAGTTGCGACTCCTGGACAGAGATCAAGTTGGTTAATAAGTCGAGAGGGCTTGGAGCGCCCGGAGCCCAATGTGTGGTAGTATCGAGTCATTGGACAACATACACAGAACTCAGGGCTTAAGGACGGTTCCAATGAGACAACCCACCATGTACTCCTACATGGCCTCTCACCGCTACCTTTACCAAATCGTGTTCACACACTTCACTCTCAGCAATAGAACATATCGTGACACTCCAATTCATTCCCAATGAACCAGACCTGACACACTCTAAGCAATAGCAGGCATAGCATGGTAGGAACACATCAGTGGCTTCAATCAACTCCTACACATGCTAGTGGGTTTCAACTATTTACTGTGGCAATGACAGGTCATGCAGAGGAATGGGTTCAACTACCGCAGCACAAAGTAGCAGATGAATCGCTGTTGTCCTAATGCAATAACTGAGAGCAGGAGCGAGAGAGTAGGGTTTTATCGAAATGAACAAGGGGGGTTGCTTGCCTGGTAAATCAACAGGGGAGGCACTGCTTCACAGACAGGTACTCTGGAACGTCTCCGGAGCAGGACCTATCGAGAAGGAACGGTGCCGGCAATCAATACACAATCATATGCAACAATATGATGCATGAACATGGCATGTAGATGTGATGCTGTTGAGCTAATGCAACTAGTGTTCAATTGGTTTGAAGTCCTTTTGAACCAAAGCTTCAAATGCATTTCTAAATTAGGTCTCTTATATATGCCATAATGTGTTTTCCCATATTCAACATGTATAAGTTGGTTTTTCATGCATGAAACTAGTACAGATGGAAAGGTTGCATTTTTCTGATAATTTTTCATATATAAGTTATTTAAATCTGAGCTACGGTTGAATTGATATGAATTTTTGAAGTTTAAATCAATTTCTGGATTTTCTGAATTATTTTAATTCCAGAAAATGTATAATTGCGTCAGCATGACGTCATCATTGCATCAGCGGTCAACGCGGCTGTCTAGGTCAATCCTGACGTGTGGGACCCACACGTCAGTGACACTGGGGTTAACCCCGAGTCAAACCCGGGCTGGTTAGCTTTGACTAAGCCCTGGGGCCCACTTGTCAGCGTCAGCAGGTGGGGGGGTTAGTGACTAATTAACTAAGCCACGTCAGCCCGCCGGAGTTCTGGCCGGCGGCGACCATTAGCGCGGCGGCGACTCGCCGGACTTGCGTTACAGACGGCGTTTGATCGCGCTAAGACCACCGGGGCGTAGCCCGTCTTCGTCCGCAACCAGGGGAGCTGATGGAAGGGCTGCGGGGGCGCCGGAGCTCGCCGGAGCAAGCTTGCGACGGCGGCCGGAGCTCGGCTGTGTTCGGGGACGCGGCTGCAGCGTGCAAACGAGCGAACTAAAGCGCTCGCGGGGCACTACGAGGTGCGGCGAGAGTGCTAGATGCACTGGCGTGGCCAAAAGGTCGCCGGAGCAACGCCCGGCGACAAGCTCGAGCGGAGGCGAGCTTCGGCCATGGCGGAGCTAAGGCCTAAACGGAGCAAACGGACACGGGGAGGAGGGGGTTCGGTGCGGGGGCTCACCGCGGAACCAGCGAGCGCGAGGGCGAGGTCGGGGATGCCCGGTAGCTCCCGAATCGCCGGCTAGGATTCACGGCGGCCGGAGTCGAATTTGGCGACGGCGACGGCTCCACGGGGTGTCCGGAGGGGCACGGCTTGACGGGGAGCTTCAGGGCGGAGGAGCGGAGCTTCCGCGTGTGTCGGGAAGGCGAGGGGAGGCCGGTGGCTACGGCGATGCCCGTCGGCGGCGGCGGCGGTTCTCGGGTGAGAGGGAGAGAGCAGGGGGAGAGGAGGAGGGCGAGGGAGAGTGAGAGCGGTGCGGGGCAGCTGCGTGGCTTCGTCCGGGGCATCGAGGGCGAGAGAAGGAAGCAGGAGGTGGCCAGCAGGGGGGAGGTGGCACGCGCGCATGCCGGCGAGCGTCGGGCACACGCCGTTCTCCTGTCGGGGGGAAGACGACAGAGGAGGGGGGGCCAGGCGGGCTGGGCCGCCTCCTGGCTGGGCCGGCCTGCTGCTGCTGGGCTGCGCAGGGGAGGGGAGGCCCAGGTAAGCCCCTCCTTCTTTTATTTTTGTTTTCTAATTTTTCTGACATTTGTTTTGATTTACTAAATATATTAAATCATTTAATTTTATTATGCCAATATTTGTAGGGGCTAATGGTATTATTCCAGAGCTCTTTTATAATTGGCATAATTTTTGGACCATATTTCATATATATAGAAATATATTTCCAATGCAAATATTTATCGAATTAAACCAAATGGCCAAAATAAATATCCATGAGCTCCTAAAAATATTGTTTTGATTTTTTATCTCTGTCCAATATTTTCAGAGGGCAACATGAGCATTTTCTTGGACCCTTTTGGAGAAATTTTTATTTGGGTCATTTTCAAAAATGATTCTGAGGGTTCCACCAATCCTCATTTCAAATTTAAATGAAATTTAAATATGATGCACAAATGGCTAGCTAGCCTAGGTCATACCAGACTAGGGATGTGACATTTGAATTTGGCAGCGAGTGCGTCAGACGCAGTCGTGCACTTCCGAAGCCAAAAGGATCACGAAATGGAAGAGCTTTTTTGGTCTCAATTCCATAGTCCGGAGCGTCCACTTTCGTTAACCAATCGGTTGGCTGAGTGGGCTGAGTTGAATAGGTTGTCTGGACTTGCCATGAAGGATGTCGTGGCTCATCTGTGGCCGGAAAGGCCCAAGTCGAAGACTTATTTCGGCTTAGTGCAGCAATTCCTTGATGCGGTGCCGCATATCAAGGCAATGAAGCGGTCGGCATGCATAGAGGGTGCACGGATGGCTCTCGCCCGTGTCAAAACATGCTGGGCAGAGATGGACGCCACCGATGTTGCATCCCGGGATTCGGACAGAAGCCGATTACCCGCCGAGAACTATTTTGGGGAAGTCCTGCGGGTTGCTCGTTTAATAGAGTCGCAGTGCTCGAAAATCGTTATGTTCAAATGACATGTATGATTTGTAAAACCATATTTATAATATAAGGGATTTTTATACTTGTGCGTTCAAGTATTGAAACTTCTCCTATGCGGCCGTTAATGTATACATATATATATATATATATATATATATATATATATATATATATATATATATATATATAACCTGAAAGATGGCAGTCTTTGGCTTCAACCCCCACGCGCATTGTGCGGGGGTGTTTGCAAAAAGGCACATTTTCACACTTAATCCTACGTCTTGGTCCTGTGAAGGAGGTGGTAGTGTAGCAAACTAGGCAACCGGACTATAATGCTTTATCACTTTCAATTTAGCTATAGGAGTTCGAAGGTGGGGCTGCGATATAGCCCCTAGGGGCACCGTGCTCTCCGAATTCGGGGCACGTATCTGCCTGACAGGGAAGCGGTCCTTCGTCAAAGCGGAGGAATTCTAGACATTCCGGTGGTCGATCGAGTGGTTGACCAGTCTCTCGCTATATCATGATAGTCAGTTTTCGTCTTTCTCTACTGAGGTGCTCGCCAGGCCGAACCGGGGCACAATCGCAGTAGTTCTCCTGGTGCTGCGTTGGCCGATGATACGGAACGTAAGGCAGCAAAACACAGGAGCCGGGCAAACCCAACATTTGATCAAAGACATGATTCGGAGCTGATGCATATAAGGCCTAACTCGAGACGCCGAACACTCCCTAAGGTATTCGGTCTTTATGAAAATGGGCAGAACGATGCCCTAAGCCCCTAGTGTCTGGGTACGTGTGAAATCTTCTGACGCGCCCGATGCCAAAACACCAGCCTCCTCTCGGTTATGGTAAGAAACCGGGGGATGTGTATCAACAAGAGAAAGTAAGAAAGGTTTACGCAGGGTCTTAATCTGAAAAGAATCCTTGCAACGGGTCCCTGCTGCATGTCTGCGCCTGTGTCTCCGTTGTGCTCTATCCTGGATGGGTGTAGCACGTTGTTCATCTGTAAAAGAGAAGAACTTAGTTGGAAAAAGGATCGTGCGGAAAAAGTATTTAAAATAGAGTATGATTTAAGAAATGAACAAAATTGAGCTTTATTGGCTCTCATTCTTTCTTCGTGCAGTCCCTGGTAAAGGGGTGCGCGGCTACGAAGCCCCTTGTTTATTATACCGAACTCGCCTAAACGTGTTCGGGGTCTGAATGACCTGTTTTAGGGGCTTTGGTCAGCAAGGCCAGATTAGTGTGTGGCTGTCAAGGCAGTCTCATGTTCTTCCGCGGTCAAGGAACACTTGAAGTTTCCCATCAATGAGATGATACCGCGTGGTTCGGGCATTTTAAGTGTGAGAGACGCGTAATGCAGTATTGCGTTAAAGCAGGTGAAAGCTTCACGTCCCAATAGTGCTTGATGCTACTTTTAAATGGGGCGATATGGAAGGTTAGCTATTTGCGACGGAAGTTGTCGGATGAACCGAACATGACCTCTAGTAGTAAGTAGCCCGTACAATTGGCATAAGGCCCTGGCGTTACTCCTTTAAAGGAAGTGTTGCTATGGAGAATTTTGGTAGGGTCTATCCCCATTCTGTGGATGGTGTCCTGGTATAGCAGGTTTATATCACTGCCGCCGTCCATTAGGACTTGTGTAAATTGTAGTCCGTCGATTATGGGATCCAATATCAGAGCAGCCCGTCCTGCATTTCAAATACTTCTGGAGTAATCCTGATGGTCGAAAGTAATTGGTTTCAACATCCAATTTCGGGACTCCGCTGTGGTGGACCGTGCGGCGCGTTCTTTAGTAGGTGCCGCCCTATTTTTCCTTGTTATCACTTGAAGTGAATTCACTGTTTTGACTTCTTGTGGGAAGTTCTTTTGTTTTCCGGTGCTCTGCTTGTGGGGTTCGTCATCGTCCTCGCTTGGTGTGTTGAGCCCCTTGTGTTCGGCGTTAAGTCGGCCGGACTGCTTGAAGACCCAACAATCTCTGTGGGTATGGTTTGCAGGCTTCCCGGGGGTGCTGTGAATTTGACATATCCTGTCCAAGATTTTGGTTAGGTTGGATAGCTCGTCACTATTGTCCTTAAGAGGCAGTGTTTTGTTGTTTGGCCGAGAGATTTTGAACCCGGCGTTGACCGCCGTGTTTTTTGGGCCATTTTCCTTAGTCCGGCGTTGGTCCTTTCTGCGTCGTTTTTTCCCATTTCCTTCCCTAACCTCGGATGTACTTGGGTTGCTGGTGATGCATCCTGCCAGCCAGCTATCCTCTCCTGTGCAGAAGCGCGTCATGAGGCTTGTTAGTGCGGCCATTGTCCTTGGCTTTTCCTGGCCGAGGTGTCTGGCGAGCCATTCGTCTTGGACGTTATGTTTGAAGGCTGCTAAGGCTTCGGCGTCCGGACAGTCAACTATTTGGTTCTTTTTGGTGAGGAATCTGTTCCAGAATTTGCGGGCTGACTCTCCGGGCTGTTGAGTTATGTGACTTAAATCGTCTGCATCCGGAGGGCGGACGTAGGTCCCTTGAAAATTTGCCTGAAATGCGTCCTCAAGATCCTCCCAACTTGCAATGGTATTTTCTGGGAGGCTTTTGAGCCAATGTCGGGTTGGCCCTTTGAGCTTGAGGGGTAGGTATTTTATGGCATGGAGATCATCTCCTCTAGCCATATGTATGTGTAATATATAGTCCTCAATCCAGACTCTGGGGTCTGCTGTTCCGTCATATGCCTCTATGTTTACGGGTTTGAATCCCGCTGGAAATTCATGATCCAGTACCTCATCGGTGAAACATAGGGGGTGTGCGGCGCCCCTGTATTTGTGTGTACCATTGTTTTCGAACACTCTACGTGCTGTGCTGCTCCCTGGAGCCTTCTTTCTTGGCTCGTAGATGGATCTGACCGGGCCATCCTTTTTACTAGGATCCTTATGTGGATCTTGTGCCGGCTTGCGTGCGGCGCCGCTTGCCGCTCTTTGCTTGTCATGTGGTCGTCTATCCGACCAGGCGGCCTCTTTGTTCTTTGAATGTGGGAGCTCTACGGCCTCCTCGTTGAATTCGGGCAACAGCTTGCGCTTCGGGTAGCTCTTTGCTTGGTGACTATCGCCGTATTTATCTGCGGTCTTGAGTACTTTGCTCCATCTCAATCTGAGTACGTCTTCCGCTGTTTTGAGCTTCCGCTTTTGCTTCTTCAAACTTCTTGCAGTGGCGACGAGTCTTTTGTGCAGGTTCTTATGCTCCAGTGATGTGTCCGGCGTGAGATCATCCGGTTTGTTGTTTTCGTCGTGGATGGGTTGTCTGTCCAATTCGTCCTATTCGGGCGGTTGCTTAGTGGCATGTTCGTCGTCCACTGGTTTGCCCTGCTCTATGGCTGGGTCTGTATGGGTGCTGTTGCTGTCGAGGCGGGACTTCGGGCGGCGCTTGCGTCGCCGTTTTGGCTGTTTTGCGGGGGAATTCTCCTTCGCCGCGTCCCGTTGTTCCTCGTTGTCGCTTCCTTTTGACGTATCCGCCATGTATACATCATGAGTTGAGGTGGCTTTCCAGTGCCCTGTCGGCATTGGTTCTTGGTCATCTCCGGCATCGTCGTCCATTCGATCGATGTCTTCGGAGTCGAAGTCTAGCATGTCGGTTAGATCGTTGACAGTGGCTATAAAGTGGGTGGTGGGTGGGCTTTGAATTTCTTCATCGTCCGCATTCCAACCGTCCTGACCGTAGTACGGCCAGGGCTCTCCTGATAGCAAGAGATACTTTAGCGAATTCAGGATGTCGCCAAAAGGCGAGTGCTGAAAGATGTCCGCAGCGGTGAACTCCATGATCGGCGCCTAATCGGATTCGATTGGTAGGGGCGCGGGAGGTTCGGAGTCCGGCGAGGAGTCCGGCACCTCGGAGTCACGAGCTTCACAAGGGACAAGGTCGGTATTCGGCTCCATCACCGTAGAGGTAGCAGCCCCCGAGGCGGTGTCTAGCCACCTATCCTCGATCTGCGCAGTCGGCTCCGAATTAAGGGTCGGAGCGGACTCTTGTGCGGCCTCCAGGGCACCGTCCGATAGCAGAGCTAATTCATGCCCATCGAGACAGTGTGGCGCGCTCGGCTGTGGCTTGAATCTGTTGAAGATCAAGTCTCCGTGGATGTCGGCCATGAAGTTCAAACTTCCAGATCTGACCTGATGGCCAGGGGCGTAACTTTCGATCTGCTCCAGATGGCCAAGCGAATTGGCCCGCAGTGCAAAGCCACCGAATACGAAGATCTGTCCGGGGAGAAAAGTCTCACCCTGGACCGTGTTGTTGATGATCGAAGGAGCCATCGGACCTATAGGTGACGGCAGAGAGGAACTCTCAATGAAAGCACCAATGTCGGTGTCAAAACCGGCGGATCTCGAGTAGGGGGTCCCGAACTGTGCATCTAGGCGGATGGTAACAGGAGACAAGGGACACGATGTTTTTACCCAGGTTCGGGCCCTCTCGGTGGAGGTAAAACCCTACTCCTACTTGATTGATATTGATGATATGCGTAGTACAAGAGTGGATCTACCACGAGATCCAAGAGGCTAAACCGTAGAAGCTAGCCTATGGTATGATTGTTGTTCGTCCTATGGACTAAAACCCTCCGGTTTATATAGACACCAGAGAGGGCTAGGGTTACACAAAGTCGGTTACAATGGTAGGAGATCTACATATCCGTATTGTCAAGCTTGCCTTCCACGCCAAGGAAAGTCCCATCCGGACACGGGACGAAGTCTTCAATCTTGTATCTTCATAGTCTTGGAGTCCGGCCAATGATGATAGTTCGGCCATCCGGACACCCCCTAGTCCAGGACTCCCTCAACCACCACCACCAAGAAGGCATGACGACCACCACCAGGACGAGGGGGCTGGGGGCTTCCAGGAGCCACGTGCTATCGCTTGCATCTTGGGTGGCGCCTAGGCCCCAGCCTCTCAGCGCATCTTCAAGCAGTTTGCTCGCAAGGTGAACGCAATCCTCCCCAAGCTCGAGGCCACGCGCCCTCTCAGGTGGTTCAGGTGTGCCATCATGTTCAGCTCAGCGGATCAGCTCAAGTGTGCGGCTACAACTGTTGTCCTTCCAATGCTTTGTTCCCTAGTCATCAGCAATGCGCAAGTTACCAGGACCCTCATCGATGGTGGCACAGGACTTAACGTTCTGTCCATCGAGACGTTCAACAACCTCCAAGTGCCTTATGATCAACTCCAGCCAACCAAGCCTTTCTCAGGAGTCACTGACGGCTCCACCACTCCGATAGGGCAGGTTCGCCTCCCTGTCACTTTCAGACAGTGCAAGAACTACCGTACCGAGCTCATCGACTTTGATGTTGCCCACATTCGCCTGCCATACAATGCCATCCTCGGGTATCCAGCCCTGGCCAAGTTCATGGCAGTAACTCGCCATGGTTACAATGTCCTCAAGATGCCGGGAAGCGGCGGAATTATCACAGTCCCCTGCGAAGAGAAGGATGCGGTGTGCTCTCTCGAGCGTGCCTTCCAAGCTGCATCAGTCGAGGACCGAGACATCAAGAGTGGGAACGCTCCCAAGGCAGTTCCCAAGAAGAAGAAGACATCACCCAGTTCAAGGCCTCAGGAGGTTGACATCTCCGGAGGCGCCGCTTCAGGATCTGCACCAGTGCAAGGGTCGCCTCCCACCGTCGCATAGGAAGGCGCGCCCGGCGCCCTCCTCGGGCAAGGCTCGGGGGCTCTCTCCTGGAGGGCCTCATACTTTGCCAAGATCACGAGGGAGGAGCTCCGGCACCACTTGGAGGCGTGCTTTGCGGCACGATTCCCTCAGGAAGGCATGGGTCAAGGAGGGCCCAACCCTCAGGAGTTCATCACCAAGGCCACTCAGGAGCTTCAAGAATCGAGAGTCATACGCGGCAATCGCCGCCTACTTAGCGTAGCTCCCCATCCTGGCGAGGATGGAGGGCTGCGGGTTTGCATTGACTACCTAGGGCTCAACCGAGTCGTGTCTCAGGAGCGATTCTGGCATTCACGCGTGGGACACCGCGAGGGTCCGCCGCACAGCTACGTTCGCATGCCTTTCGGCCTGCCGAACGCGGCTGCCGCTCACCAGCGTCTTTTGCAGAGCATTCTGGCAGCTCATGAGGCCAGACACCACGCGGTCCTAGCGGAGATGGAGATGGTCCTCGAGGAGCCGCCCGGACCCCCAGAGCCTCTTGAGGCTCAGGGCTCCAGTGGCTCGTGAGGATCGGCCTCTTCACCGCGCGTCGGCTAGCTACTTCAACACCCGCTCTACAATGGTATCTGGTGACATCTTTCGAGTTCATTTTAGCTGGGAGCACCCTCAGGGCTGCATAATTCCCTGGCCGCGTGGGTCTGTCCCTGCGGCATGTATCTCTTTTGCTTATGTCTTCAGTTTACCTTGCTGGGGGCGCCCCTCGGGTTGCATCATCCCCAAGCCTCTCGGGCCTGACCCAGTGTCATGTATCCTTCCTGTAGTTATCTAAGACAATTTGCCTTTCGTGCTTAACCTGGCTATGATTATCATCTCCCGCCTACCACGACCCCTTTTTCCCCCTCATGCAAATCGCTTGCACGTTAAAAGGGGGCGCTTGAGCATCGCGACTCAGGGGCTCTTACTGGCTCTCCAGCCCTCACCCCCTGGCCTTGTCCACGGCATCGCGACCTGGCACACCAGCGGTGGCTGTGCTCGCTCGAGGGCTGGGACCTGAGGACGTAGAGCATTTGTATCTAACCACCCTGTAGGAACACTCAACCGCCCAAGGATCAAGATCAGGTGCAACCCGCCTTGAGGTAGGGCCTCGTGAGTCCCGCGTTGGCTCACGAGTGCCCAGATACACGTCGTCTAGCCCTACCATGCCGGCCACATGTCAGGGCGGGGCTGTACACACCCCGGGGGCTCCTCCCCGAGGGGGCCCCCCTCCCACGTACCAGTGGAAGCACCATGCTCCGCGCTGGCTGACAACACTGCCGAGGAGCGGCTATGCCCGTACACATACGGAAGCGCTATGCTCCGCGCTGGTGATAAACAAATGAGGGCAGCCCATGGCTGTATCAACCTCAAGGAGCCCAGAGATCAGTGTGTGGGCTCATCGCAATGAATCCCCTCGGGAGCGCCACGCGAGGGGGCTGGACACGGGGGCTGCGCCTGGGTCACGCCCGAGCGCACGCCACCCAGCCAGGTCCTTCGGACCTGGTCGTCGTGCGCCCCTCCCCGAGCGGAGCCAAGGTATGAAGACCGTTTGAGCATCAAGGGGGACTCCTGAGCATCGCGACTCAGGAGCCTAACTCGTCACGTGGCCCATCACTCCATAGTTTTGCAAGGCTAACGGCGGTTGAGGTATGCGCGGGGCTGGTCCCTGCCGATGTAGAACGCCAGATCTAGTCCCACACCCCCTCCCTATTTGCTGTTTGCGCGTCAAGGGGGACTCCTGAGCATCGTGACTAAGGAGCCTAACTTGCCACATAGCCCCTCACTCCTTGGTCCCGTCTTGGTGATCCGGTCGGGGCTAACGGCGGCTGAGGTATGCACAGGGCCGGCCCCCTGCCAACGTAGAACACAAAGTAAATAGGAAGGAAACCACAAAATCTCGCAAATTGAGAAGCAAATATTACAAAACAAAAATTATCCTCACAATACCAAACACAAGTTTAAACGCCTCCACAAGGCATGGTGCATGTCGCAGGAATTGAAACAGGAAAGAAGCCGCGAGGAGATCACCCTTGAGATGCGACGTCATTCGCCAGGAGCCCTGCCTGCATGGCGGAGTTGCGCTTGTCAGCTCCACCTCCCGAGGCTGTAGAACCAGCAGTACCTGCCTTGGGTGCAGTGGCAAAGGCGCGGAACTTCACCAGCAGGGCTTCCGCTTGGCCCTTTACAACTTCAGCGGCAGCGGCGGAGCGCTCAGTGTCCACAGGCTCCAACAGATCGTCAAGGTTAGCGCTGGGGTCATGAAGGTAGAGGTGGCTGAGGACCAGAGTCAGCGCCGCAGAAGAAAGGATGCGAGCTTCAACCTCGTCCATGGGGCCGATGCCGGTCATGACCTCCTCAAGCGCTTCGACCAAGAAGGGAAGCAGCTTGGTGGGGCCGTCCTTGGCTCTAGCTAGCGGCTTCTCCAAACCATCATCGTAAAGCGACTTTAGCGCCTTGCGAGATCTCTTCTCAAGATCCGCGAAGGCCACGCGATCCTGGGTCAAGACCTTCGCCTTGGCGTCCAGCTCGGCCCTCTCCGCCTTCAGCTTCTACTACAGAGTCTTCAGTCGGCTGCGATCAGCGGTCAGCTTGGTGTCGCGGTCCTTGATGGGGGCCTCCCGAGCCTTCATATCTTCCTCCCTTGCCTGGCGGTCGCGAGTCCCCTTGGCGAGCTCATCACACAGGCCCCGCAGCTCGTCCTCCAGCGCCTTGCAGTGGTCCTGGATGATCGAGGCGTCCTTCAACGCTGCGTCCCGAGCGGCTGCAGCCTGGGTGGAGGCTTGCTTTTCCTTCTTGGAAGCTGCTGTAGCCTGGCTCAGCGCCGCTCGGAAGGATGTCTCGGAATGAACCCAGCCAGAGATCAGCCCCAGGTGCCCGGCCACCAGGCGGGGGTTGGCGCCCTGGAGGTCTTCTTGCAACTGGCCTAGCTCAGAAGCGGCATGGTCCAAGACGGCGGAGGAGGCAGAGGAGTCAGGAACTAGTGGAGCAGGAGGAGGAGACGACAGCATGATCACGACATGGGAGACTGGAAGCTCCTGAGTCTTGGCAACCTCAGCGATAGCATCAAGTGCTGGTGGCTCCAGAGCCAGCTGGGCCACGGGGGGTGGCACCCCGCCAAGGGCTCCTCCTGGCCTCGCGAGGACGACCGGGCAGGGGAGGTGCGAGCTCCACTGCCTCCCCTTCCCACAGACGAAGGTGCGGCCACAACGGGTGAGCTTTCCCCAAGCAGAGCCATTGTGTTCCCCTTCCGCCTCTTCACCGTAGGTGACAGCCTACCCAAGTGATGGAGGACGTCAGGCCCTGACGGCAAAAACAAGAGCAAAGCGGAGTTCAAGTACTTACTGGTCAATCACGGCGTGTTCGGGCGGTCTCCTGACGAGCTTAAAGCTCGTGAGCCTCTTGCGGGGCGCAGCCTCGGGAGGTCCAGAGGCAGAGGAGGGAACACCAGAGGGGTTGGAGCTAGCTTAGAGCAGTGCCGGGGCCAGAGTAGCCCCTCGGGAGATCAACCCCGGCCTGTCCTTCCTCGGGATCACGGGCGGGTCCTCTCCCCCTCACCTGGTGTCGGCCTCATCATCGTCCGACAGGGTGCAGAGGATGTTGGCCCTGCACCAGGGGGAAGTCTCCCCCGTCCCCTCAGTGGTCGCCTCCGAGTCGCTCTGCTCTTCTTCCTCGTCTTCCTCCTCTCCTCCGTGGGAATCATCGGAAGACAATTCCACTGGGGCCGCCGCCTCCTGGCCCTCAGGAGGCACCTCCGGCACCAGGCCACTCCCATTGAAGGTGGGCATGGCGTCCACCACCCGTTGCACTTCTTCGCGAAGGAACAAGGGGACAGGAGTGCCCTCCAGGCCTTCCACATCCTCTCCAACCAGGAAGCGGAGAGTTGCGGCCAGATCCTCATCAGCCAGGGCCTCCGAGCTTAGGCGGAGATCATCGTCCGCATCTCCAAGTCTCCACAACGAGCGCGAGTGCGCCTGAAGTGGAGCCACTCGCTGCACCAGGAACTCCCTCAGGAGCGTGGCCCCAGTCAGATTCGCCGCCTTCATGTTGCCCGGCCTCAGGTCGGCGTTCATCTTCTCCAGCACCAGCTTCGCCCGCCGGTTGTCAAGCTTCGTGTGAGACCACGCCTCGTCAGCCTGGGGCTGCTCCATGGGCAGCACCAACCAAGAGTGGGTGCATCTGGCGTCCATCATGACCCACTTACTTCGGAAGCCATCAACCCTCTTCCTGGCCTTCGAGATCGTGTTGGCTTTGGATTACACGACAAAGCCAGCGCACGCCGAGGTATGGCTGCCGGTGACCCGGAGGGAGAAGAAGTGGCGCAGCAAGGCCACGGAAGGCATCACCCCGACGTGCGCCTCACGGTAGTAGGCGAAAATTGACAGAAGGAGAATGGAGTTGGGATGGAGATGAAGGGCCTATAACCTGTAATGGCGGAGGACGACATAGAAGAACTTAGAGAGGGGAGGCACTAGGCCGCCGATGATGGTGCTCATGAACAAGTGGTAAAAGGTGCTCCCCTTAGCCTCCGGCGTGGCGGAGCTAGCTCGGTGCACAGTCTCCACCATCTCGTTTCCTTGCACCACCGTCATCAGGCGCGTAGAGGCGAGATTCTTCTCCGCCATGTTTGGGGGATCCAGGGCCGGCGAGTACCAAGCCGGTGGAGCCTCGGCCGCTGCCTTGCGGGGCGCCATCACTCGCTGGAGGAGGAATAATGAGGCGGATCTAGAGATTTCGGAAGCAAGAGCGCAAGAGCAAGAAAGGGTATCTGGAGCAAGGCAAATGAGAGAAATTAAGGTAAGTCTAACCCAGGCCAGCCTTTTGTTAGTCGGGCAGTTGCCGAGGCAGCATGGGGAAGAGGAGACGCCCACGTCCAATCTATCGCCATGCGGCAACCAAGGCTGCAGGCTGTTGGGGCCCGCGGCGCTCCGCACTTGCCCTTTGGCTTTGCTGCTAAGCCAAGTCCGAGTGCGCCTTGGGCCCGGGGGCTACTGCCAGCGTTCTGGGAACAGGGGTCCCCAGACTTGCCTGCCTCTGGCCTGCGGCGTGGCTCAAGCAGTGGCCCAGTACGACCCGTCTACATCAACCCAAGCTCAAGACCCTCGCGAGGGGCCAAGCCTCACGGGGGGGACGACGCAAGGCTTCTTCAGGGGCGGCCTCATCAGACTAGCTCGCGAGGAGGCAGAGAGATCAAGGCAAGGAGTACCTCGCGAGGTGCTCGTGATGCAAGCCATGACGATCGAGACCAGGTGGGCACCAGCCAGCGCAGTGTCCTCGTTTCCTCTTTGGCACAAAGGGAGCAAGTGCAGGCATGGAGTACCAAGGCATCAAGCAAAGGTTACCATATCGGTGCAACGATACCAAGACCAGCAGGACGGCAGGACAGAGGTCACCGTGGAGCCTAAGATGGTGTCATCGCTAGTGCCTTTTGCAGTCGAAGACCAACTTTAGTTAGGATAACTTGTACTAGCTGTACCCCTTAAAAATGGCCGTTGTTGGCTCCCTTCCCGCTCAATATTTGGGAAGAGGACCAGGGCTCCTATAAATAGAGATAGCCACCACTGTAGAGAGGGGGGGATGATCCAGAGGAGACCGAATCCAGAGCTGATCGAATCCTTCCCAAGTAGAACACCGCACCAGCTCAAGAACACCCCTCGCGAGGCTGTTCTTCATCTGTACTGTTCATCATCAGCCCCAGAGGCAATCCACCACCACACACTAGAGTAGGGTACTACACCACAACGGTGGCCCGAACTAGTATAAACCCCGTGTCCCTCGTGTTGTTCATCGTGTAGCTTAGATTCGCGGTGAGGTTTTGGGGCGTGGATCGGTAGGGAGAAGATCTTCGTGCGCACCCCAGAGTTCAAACCTTAAGGGTTTTGCCAGAACCCGATATCCGACAGCAGTGAGAAATCGCGTTGCCCTGACTTGCCATCAATGTGGAGCAGTAGGCTCAGCTGGCGCTGGGCGGGAAGCACGCGCGGTAGGGGGGAGGGGTTTTTGTTGGGCCAAGAAGGTGAGAAGCCAACTTGGGACCGGTCCGGACGGGGAAATATCATGTGCTCCCATACTTTGCATATGACACTAGTCTATGTTACTACTCTCTCCTTTCCGGTTTATAGAGATGTTTAGACTAACATAGTAATATGTTACAGTATAAGTTACTCCCCACTATGACCAGCCTTGGCCTCTCCCAGTGCTCCACCATGTATAGCTGCTAAGCCTGCCACATAGGCATAAAATATGATCTGGCACAAATAAACTAAGAACCTATGCATTGAAGACTTGAGTCATCTAATCATATCTAAGGACTTACTAGCACCCCCTTGACCGTGGACCTTGACGGTGTACGTCACCTTGTGTCTCATAATTTTCCTCGTCATCATCAGAGTGCTAGACGATCTCACCCACATCATCATTAGCATGCAGCCACCTTGATAGACAACATGCGCAGAAGGAGTAGAGGCGATTGGGGACGCACCACCACCACGTCATGGGCACTCCGTACGTGCTCGTGTGCGTGCAGCGTGCGTGTTTTTCCATCGGTGCTAGCTCTAAGGCTGAGGCTGCGGTCGTCTTCGTCACCGACTAGTCATTGAGCAACGACGACAAAGAGGTGCTGCAAGAGATATGAGTAGGCGTCGTTGTGTGCGAACTTCGCCATAGCACGACGAACCGGACGTCGCCGCGGATGGCGCACGCCTCGATGCAGCCGAGTGTGTGCACATGCATGTGTTATTCACGTGCATTCTACGGCCGAGCGTGTGTGCATGCACATGTTGTGTACGTGTGTTGTCTGCTCCATGTTGTGCGCGTATGTGCATGAGTTGGATCGGATGGAGTTAGTGCGTTGGCTTGTGTACATGCGTGGCTGCATGTGCATCCTGTACATGCGTGGCTTGTTGAGTGTTTATCAATAATTCAATATAAACTACTCCCTCCGTTCCTAAATATAAGTCTTTTTAGCCATTTCAAATAGACTACAACATATGGATGTATGTAGACATATTTTAGAGTGTAGATTCACTTATTTTGTTTCGTATGCAGTCCCTTATTGAAATCTCTAAAAAGACTTATATTTGGGAACGGAGGGAGTATAAAACATCTTCAACTTAGCATCCTGATGTACTGTTTCTAGTGGTTAGCTAAAAGTTCATGTTCTTTTATTTGTTTATAGGTGGGCAGGCGGCAAAAACAGGGGAAAACGTGCAAGGTTCCTTGCAGATGCTCCACCGTGAGGTTCATTGCTCCTTCTCGGTCGTCGGGAATCTATGCTCTTCAACTCTTTTCTTTTACGTGAGCTTTGTTCATCCTTTTCCCGACACGCGAGACATCTAGCATCAAGGTGCACGTGTCATGCAAGAAAATGGATATAATCAGATAAGCAGTGCGTAAGTGAGTTGTGCACCTCGATGGCACCTACGCGATATTTTTTCTCCTCAATGGCACGTGAATAGTGCACGTACTCAACGACGGAGCACGGGATGGTAGCAATGACATGGTCAGCCCTTTTTCGGAGAGAGTACGTACTAAATAACTTTGATGTGTCCCGTCAACTCGCAGAACGATGTGAAGCTTGATTATGCCTTCTCCCTCGCCAACGTGTGTGCGGTGGCTCGCAGCACGAGGAGAAACTTTTGCTCACAAGCGGTGGACGTGCAGCAGTTCATTTGGTGTCAGATTGCCAGAAGTACTACTGTAGAACCATTGACTTCCGGAAGAGGCGAAGAGCCAAGCGCAAGGTCACCTAATAACCTTAGGCTAGGCGTAGTGGGAGTAACATAAGTAGGGGTACCTCCTTTTTTTATTCTAGAAACAACTACATGCGAATATCGAGGTGCTGGTTACGTAGAACAAATTTCCTGGAGTCCGTGCTCAGCCCTCCTCTTTCTCTCTTCTCAGCCAGCCAGCGGACACGCGGAGCCCATCGTCTGTTTGCTCACATGCGGTCCCACATGTCAGTGAAACCGCAAGAGGACCCACTGAACCTGCACATCTTTCACCTCGGCGTGCTGGTGATGAAAAAAAAATCCAATAAAGATCTTCGGTGGCCGCTTTAGGAGTTACTCAAGAGTAGTAAGATTCTATTTATAGTTTAACCCAAGATGCACATCACGTGGCTTCAACTACCACTCTATTTTCTTGCATGACATGACCTGGATGCTGGATGTCCCATGTGTCGGCAAAAGGAGGAAGAACCCGACCAAATCTTCGGTTGTGCTCTCGGATTAGACTAGTTGTGCTAACTTAATTTTTTTATTGTGTAATACAATGGATGCAAGTTTTGGTATTGGGAAGAAGAGTAAATCGATATATTGATAGAGTGAAATTTAGTAGATGTTCTAGCACGTTTAGCTAGCATAAAGGCTAGAGATGAGACTAGTGCACTTGTTGATACTCCTACTAGAATAGAGGCTAGACATGAGACTAGATGCGAGGAAGCAACATCTACTTCTTTACACTCGAAGAAGAAAGAAGCACGAGCCTCCACATATCAACAATGAATGCATCGAGAAGGCACTAATCCAACTTATAGGAGCAGTTATGGAAGTTAGATATCTTCTAAAATGTATTCTTGTGGTTCTTGTTTTCTTTGGTCTTGCTTTTCTTACAAAATTATCGTTGGACTTCGTGCAAAATGGAGGTCCGTTTGGGGTCGTGCGTTGGAGTTGGCCTTAGAAGTGGGACCGCAGTTGAGGAAACCGACTCTCGGGAAACCCCCACCTCGCCCGCTGCGCGATGGCTGAAGTTAGAGAAACGATGACGTTGAAGAGATTGATCTAGCACGGACTCCAAGAAATATGGTGTCAGATGGATGTCGTGCTGGTGGCATGTGTCGTACTGCTGTACGTGAATGCTTGTTCTGGCCCATGCTACCCTACTACTCCTACTACTTATATAGTACTCCTACTAGTAGTATCGAGGATTCGAGGTGCTGGTTACGTACAACGAACACATTAACATATGGCTACAGTAAAAACACCCGCCCGACGCGCGAAGCATGTGAAGCTAGTACAAATAGTGTACCACTATTGTTGATTCGCCTCATCTGATAACCTGTTGCAATGCACGTACAATTATGTATTCAGAATTTTTTTTGGCTTCGTCGCACCACTCACTCAGAGAAGAGACTCTATAGCCATTCATAAATTTAGTAAGTTTATCACAGGCATATCATTTTATTACATACGACATGTCATCAACCCACATCGACAACGAGGATACATTATAAATACTAAAGTTTTCGTCACACAACAAATAACAAGCAATGAAATGAACTTCAACTCAACCAATCCTCGGCATTGGAAACGCTTGCTTTGAACCACAAGTGATTCTCTGGGACAGGCCATCTATTGTCAATCTCGAGACCAACGCAGGACTGATCATCCAGGCTGAAGCGGCCTACTATATTAGTACCAGGGTAGGGAACTAGCCAAATGTCCGTGGTATAGACACAGTTGCTTCTCATAAATGGTACTATTAACATTGTGTCAACAGCAGTTGGATTGCCTTTCACCATCATCAGATAGTTTTGTCCAAGGAAGAGCGAGTTTTCTCCAAGACTATCAATTCTGTTCCAGGGAGAAGGTGTTGGCCCTAGCACACTAGTATCCATCCCGAATACCATGCAACGAGTGTTGGAATAGGTCCGGAGAGTGCGACCATGGGAGACAACACGTGCTCCCTCAGTAGTAACAAACTCAGTGCACTGTATACAAACAAGAAGAGGTGATCCATCAGAATTAGTTGCCAGGCGCCACTGAGTATATAAGTTTTGCTCGTCCTCATGCTCGTGATCATCACCATCGTCATCTCCCCCTTGGTTATAAAAATTTTCAAGTATAGGTGGTGGAATGTTCATAGGACCTTGGAGACACAAGAAGAAGGTTAATTAGTAAAGGGAAACTTGCTAACCCGCATGCATGTGGATGAAACAATTATAATTACGGTGGAATACAAATGTACCAAAACTATAACGATTCCATGCAAAAACAGTGCCACGAGTGGTGGCAGCAAACACAAGGCCCTCGTATTCAATTGCATCACAGTACTCATCCGTGTACAGAAACTGATTTTTGAGCAATGTCCATCGAGTCAAACCAGCAACGACGGCAACAAGCTTGTCGAAGATAGCAACAACTTAATAGTTGTTGTAATTCCAAGAGCGGGTGGGGACTCGAGAAATTGCTATCTTCCGTAGAAGACAGTCACCATGATTGTATTTGAATGTGTGTACAATACCGGTGTGCTCAACCTCTGGGCAGTCTGCTGAGATTTTTGGAAGTGGAACCCGGTCACGAGTGTACACATTCACAAGTTCCCACTCGCAGTTGGACCCAATGTAAACAACCCAATCTCAATTTGCGCCTGCCCAGGCCTTGACCTCAAGCGATGGCATCTTAACATCGTACGTATCATTATCAAGAGGCATCAACTTGCACAGGGCGAGGCCTCCGTCGTGTCGGCGCCGGTCATCAGGGTGACGGCGAAGAAGATAGGGGAGATCAAACCGTTCCTTGACTCTTGGGTTCCTTGTAATGATGTTATCGGTTGAGTCAAGAATGGGCTTGAACGAACCTGCCATGCTAGCCGAGGTGATGACGTCACACTGATCAATGAGTTCCTCCACCACGTCGTCTTTCAGATTGGAGCAAGAATAACGGGGTCGTTTCCGTCCTGTTCCCTCCATGGAAGAAGACGATCGAACAATGGCAGAAGAAAGCGTGAAGGGCTGAAGGAAAATGGAGGAGGGAGAGGAAGAGCGTGCGATAGCAGTTCCATATCGAGAGGGAAAGTCGAAGCGTCGGTGGACGGTTGCCAGTTTGCCACGGTTCATGAAGGGGCGCCCCGGCCTACATGTCGGTTCGGAAATACTCCTACTACTCGCCGTCGTCTCACTGATATGTTGGAACGGGACCACATGTCAGTGCAATATGGTGTGTAATTTCTCGTGCAAAATGCGATCTGGCCGCGTTGGCCCGAAGTGCCGCATTAGTTTTTTTTTGAAAGTTTGCCGCATTAGTTATCGACCTTTATTTTTTTAACATACAATCTGAATGGATAGCTCCTGTGGTCATCACACGTGACCGGATATAGTGATGGTTGATTCGCCCGAGCAACTTATTACTGTGGGAATATGGGAGTACCAGCGGATTCGAGAAACAAAGAAATGATGGTTGCTTCGTCCAAGCAACTTACTGTGGCGAAGGTGGGGCTCTGTGATTTGACTGCTCACTAGTCATTACTACAGCGGCGCGACGACTGGGGTGAATCTTTCCTTGAAGTTGTGTTGTGCACTCAATATTGCTGCATGGCAGGTGGAGCCGGATGAAGGATGTCCAACATGTCGGCGAAACAAAGTTGAATTGTTTCTGGCATTGCTATCAATCCTTCGGGATTTGTTTATATGTACGCATAATTTTAATGAAATTGTACTGTGATGCTATGAAGGTTTCAACTTTGGTTCCCGCTGGAAAAAAAGGTTTCAACTTAGGATTCATGTGTCTTGCCTCGAGATTATCTTGTTACAACATTCCATCAAATACAAATGAAACTACCATGGCTACCATGGCTAATGCATCTCAATGGTTCGTAGATCAGCGCCAATATTCACATCACAACTGAAGACAAAGTTGTGAGAAGGTGTACAAATAAAGAAAAAAATATAATTGATCGATGTTGTTCGTAGGCATGGCTCCATTTCCTTGGCACAGTGTTCATTGCTTGGCAGCTAGTTTCACCCAGCTCTGTAGCCAAAAAAGAGGTGTATGAAGGACACCACAATCCGATCATTTTGTGCAGCTCCACTAAAATCAAGCGGACAATCCCTGTTTGCAAAGATATCCAGTCAGTGTGATTACAATAATAGTGGAACTAGATGATGAAACATAACACACATAAATAGAAGCCGATCACCTCTACGATCTCTCTTTAGGACTAACTTCTTGTTGGAGAAGATTAGGCACGGAGTTGGATGAGGAGGATAGCAAAACCAATCTCCCTTTCTGCAGTCCCACAGAAATGTAAAAACGTTGCCCGTGTGACATTTTGGCGGAACTTCACAGAACACTCTTTAGAAAAAAGTGATTTGTGCAGTTCACCAAAAGGTCGCAATAGCAACCAGGTGAAAATGGATAGCCCTGTTTGCAAAAGGAGGTTGAAAGGAAACAATTACTGCCCAATAACACGAGTTGAAGACACATACGTCGACAAAAAAGAAGCATGTTCCATGTAATAAGGGAAAGATAGCACATGGTGGTTTATCAAAAATGGAATGAGGACGAGATTGTAAGATGGAAAGTACACCAGCCGAGATACGATTTAAGCAAACAACTAAAGAAGATCCACATGCAGCAACGTGGGAAGATGGGCAGTGGAGCAAGGCCGGAGGAAGCTGTACCTGAGGGTCGTCGGGATGTTACTAGGAGGGCGCCGGCGGCCGGGATCTGCCCATACTGCGGCAGCGAGCAAGTGGCGAAGGCCCTACCACGCCGGAGCTTGGTCAGAGAGAACAACGGGTACCGCAGATCGGACGAGCTGCCTCAACATCGTCGAACGGAGAGACGATGCACATCCTCCCTTTCCCGCCGGCGGACGGGATGCGGCCGGATCACTGACCAACACTGAGAGAGAGAGCCAACGGCGGCCTTGTGTGAGATTGTGTGACGAGACTCACGAGAGACAAACCCATTTTTTCCATTTTCCCACGGCAATCGTTTTATATTCTAGGCATAGGTACCGACCCTCCTTTCGAGTAAACAACCGCTACACGCGTCAAATTATCACGTGGGCTGCTTTTCGTACAGAAACAAACTCCATCGTGTACCCGGGCGGGTGTGGCCGGGAACGAGACGTGAGTACGTGCGTCCTGCATGCACTTCTTCTTAGGTGCAGGTACGTACGTGGGTGAGTGTGAGAGACATGGTTTGTGCGAAACAGAGGCAATGTGTTGATGATATCTCAAACAGAAAAACATAACATATGCAATGTGTGTGAAACGGAGTCATGGACGTGAGATATCGATAGAATGAAAATAGGGATGAAGTGTGTGGCTGCGCGATCGATAAAGAGTGCCATCGAATTTGTGTTTGCCCACGTCAAAGATACAGGGCGGCTGGCCTACTGGAATTTGAGAGGGCAGAGGTGCAGGTTTTCTCCGTGGCATGGATACCTACCTACAACGTTCGACTATCAATGTGTGTGTTTGGGGGGGGGGGGCAGAGACCGATCGACTAGTATATGTGTGGGGAAGGAGAGAGACTAGTATGTATTGAGGGAGATTGATCGACATCCATGGATATGTGTAGCAGAGGAATAAGGTTGGGAAGAAGACAAAGGTAGAGCGTCGGAGGGTTGGTGGTGGAGTGGCGTCTCACAAATGGTTGGAGAGGCCTTCTAGACAAATGGAGGGTATGAGTGCAATATCAGTAAGATAGGGCGGGGGATGTCTGTCTGTCTATGTACGTGCGTGTGAGAGACGGGTTGGGAGGTATTCAAGGATGATGAGGGGAGAATATATGGTTGTGGTAAGCATACGAAACTACATAGGAAGATCAACCGTCGTGTGTCTGAGAAAGGGAGAGACATAACTAGCGAGTTAAGTGTATCGGTGCTTGGTGAAAACGAATTATAGTCGACCTGGCTATATGTAGGGAGATTAGTTGATATACACGCCTGCATGTGTTAGAAGCAAATAAGGTCCGGAGAGACAGACAGGGGGAGAGGGTGCGGCTAGGAGGTGGTGCGAGAGGCCTACCATGTCGAGGGGGGAGGAGTGTGCGAGTATGTGATCAATGAAAAGAGGGGCGGGAGTGTGCACCTCCGTGGAACCGTATTGGACATAGGGGGGCATGGATGGTGAGAAGAGAAGAGGGGAAGTATATATGTGTTTGTTGTAGGCACACTTGGCTAGAGAGGTATATCGACCGGTGTGTGCCGAAAAGAAGGAGCCGGGGGCCTACACACACTGCGGGTGGACGACCTAAAGAGAAATAATGAACGTGTGCGATGGAGGGCATGCTAAGGGTGGGTGAGAGGGGGGCACGCATGTGCATGCACGATAGAAAGTTAGCGCTAGCTAGCTACAAATAGAAGAGCATCGTGAAGGTGTAAAAGACGAAAAAGATCATAATTCATTATAAAAAAGTGGATACGTATACTTGAAGAAGATACCATAATGTAGTTGATTATAATTTGGGCTAATGTGTGGCTTTTGAAACTCAGGTCTAAATACTTGTCATAATGTAGGGGGCGGGGTACTATACTTTCTGTGATAAACACAGTGTACGTATGGAACATGGTTTAGATTATGAATATATAGTTAGTATATCAAATGTACTATTATTTGGAATCAACATCAAGTGTATTAAAAAAATAGAATTCGAGTTCATGTAGTACACATAGTTCATATGTATCTCTATAGTAATCATGTGGTGTGTTATTAAGGTAATACACGAATGATGGTTGAAGTTGGCAACAATCATGATTGTAGATTCTTATTGAAATAGAGAAACGAATTCAAATTTGGTTCGAATTGAAGCGGTAGTATAGACATTTGGAATGCACTAAAATGTTGGTATGAGTAGGTCGTTACATGCATTATACACCAAGCGAATTTTTTTAATTGGACATAACATGGATTCATACTCCCTCCTTCCATCTATATAGGGCGCAATGAGATTTTTAAGACCGCCTTTGAATATTGACAAGATTAATAGTACATGACATGCACAATGTGAAAATTATATCATTGAAAGAACCTTTCACAGACGAATTTAACAGTGTGCTTTGTGTAAGTTGCATGTCATATATTATTGCTCTAATATTTGGTCAAAGTTAGCATCGAAAAACGCATTAGGCTCTATATAGATGGAAGGGAGTAGCTTTGAATAGCATTTGTATAGTAAAACAGGGCAAGACTCTCTCTTTGTGTGGTGTGAATAGTTTTATTTTTTTCGTTTTCTTTTGGTTGAGGGAAGTGCGAATTGATTTGGTACGTACAAGTACAATATTACTACACGTTAGGTTAGTTATATCCCGAAAATTCAGATATCGTGCTCCCAAAACTGGCGCCTTCAGAACCCATGCCTTGCTATCCCGAAATTACAACGCGCGCGAAAACTCCCTCCAGCTGCCAAATCCCGACACGCGAAATCCCCCTTCTAACCCTGAGCCGAAAGGGCCACTAGTTCAAATCGGTGTGGGGTACTTTTGTAACACACCCTACATTTTGGACAAGCGCGTCCGTAAGTCATGCTTCACCCCCTCCCATCGCCCCCTTTTCGCCATTCGAAATCCCAGGCCGCCATAACCTCTCCGCTCCAGCCGCGAAACCCCACCCTCCTTCGTCCGCCACGTCATCGCTGCCCAGCCGGAGCCTCTTCCCCGACGACGTCGTCCACCGCAACAGCTTGACGTCCCTCGTCCACCTCCCCGGATGAGGATCCGTCGTCCATCTCGCCATCCCGCCGGTTCAGCCGCCCCGTCCTCCACCTCCAAGGAGCTGCTCCGACGATCGCCTTGTCTATCGCGGCTGCTCCATCCCCACAGCGCTGCCTTAACCTGCTCCACCGGAACCGCAGCATCCTCACCGACTCCTCGGACGAAGCCGAGGCCTACTCGGCGCCACCAAAGAGGTTGTACACTCATTGCATCGCACCTTCTCCTTAACTCGACCTCCCGACACCGACGGTGCTCCATCCCGCACCCCCATGGAGCGGCTACCTTGAAGCCGGCGCCGCGGGCAACATATCCACGGCGGCTCTCCCCCAGTGCGAGGCCCCTTCGGCGGTGGCGTCCATACCAGCTGGATCTGCTGCTGCTGCTCCGGCTCTCGCTCGCTCGCTCGCGCTACTGCTGCTTCTCCGGCTCTGGCTCGATCGCTCGCTCGCCCAGCTGCTGCTGCTGCTCTCCCACTCGCTCGTGCTGCTGCTCTGCTCCGATTTAGCCACACTTCAGTCGAATGAATATACTTTTGGGTCAGACGATTTTCAGGGGTTGGGGGGAGTCATCGGAATTAAGGAAGAACCACCCGCAGCGGGGACGGGGGCTCGCCAGAGATGTACCCCACTATCTATCTTAGGGTTCAGGGTGGGGGCGGGGGGCCTAGAGGGCTGGCCGGGGCGGCGGTGGGGAGTTGTTTCGGGGCGGCGAGGCGGCGCTGGGGCCGGCGGTTCGGCCGGTGGTGGTTGGCGGCTCAGGGGGGTGCAGGTTGAATATGAACTGCAGGCCCTCCCTAAACTACATGTTAAGTGCCTCTTTGTTACCATTGCATTCAGTTTCGATAGTAACATTCAGATTCCACATTAAATTTCAGTTTCGACAGTTAAGTTCAGAGTCAACAGTTGTTACCTCATCTGTTGTAGTCAGGTGGTTTTTGGTGACGTAAATTTTACATCTATTTTACATCAGCTATTGGAGATGCTATTAGAATCCCACTTGAGATTGACGATGTCTGTCTTGTGCTGCTTCAGCCTTGACGTCTTACGGCTCACCGGAGCTGCTCCAACGACAGAACGATCCATTCACAACAGAGCAGTGCCCTGGATGCCGTCTACAGATTCCTCAGATCTTCCTCCACACCTCCGACAGCCACCTCTGCTCCAACTGCTTCAGCGACCAACCCAATGATTATTGAGGTTGACACGGCTACGACAAAGAGGTTGGTACACTTTTTGCGTCACTTATTACTATACATTTCACGTCGATCCATTAGGGCTATTTTGGTTCAACAGAAAAACATTGCCAATAGGGAATTTTCCAATGGCACTCTACTATTCATTATTCATGCAATTTTTTTGAAAGGAATGAGCAAAAACATCCACCCTAGACGCTACTTTTCAAAATCCTATGCATGAAAACCAAGACCAAGTGCATTAGTGCCAGAATAACATTCTAACTGTACACGCTTTCTATGGTTTCTCTTATGGCCATTTATTTTGGCAAAAAGATAAACTAAAACAAAAATTAGGGCAAAAATCGTGATCGAAAATAATCACGGAAAAACCCTAGAAAAAGAAAAACTGACGAAGAGGCTAACGAACGAACGTTCGCAGTTTGCGGCTAAATGGTGAAAATCATTCGTTAAAACGAACGAACAAACGGGCGTTCGCTAAATAACTAAACTGAAAAAATAAAACTGATATATACATATATATATATATATATATATATATATAAACCGCGGGTTCTTAAAAAATGTATGGTTTTCCAAGAAAACCGGTGGCGGTGGGCGGTGGCTCTGGCGGTGGTGGTCGGCGGCGACGGGCGGCGGGGCGACGGCGGGTTGCGGCGGTGGTCGGCGGTGGTGGCAGCGACGGGCGGCGGGGCGACGAGGGGATCCGGCGGCGGCAGTGAGTCGCGGTGGCGAGTCGCGGCGACGGCGGATCCGGCGGGGACGGCGTGGATCGGCTAAGGTTATGGTTTGGGCGCGGGTGTGCTGCGGCGGCGGGACGGGCTGCAGGGGGCGTCGCGGGCTGCTTATAAGAGGGCCGACCTGGGGAGTCTTGGCCGGTTAAGGCCCGGAGTCGGTTTCGTTTTTTAAAATAATTCCACGTAGAAAAACAAAGAAAAGAAATACTAAACGGACTCCAAAAATCCTGAAATAAATTTTCCCCGTCCTCTAAAAATAGAGCGGACAAGGTGAACATTTATTTAGGCTTATAATGCAATTTCGAAAAATGCATATTTTTCCTAATTCAAATAAAATAGCGATAAAACTCCGAATAAAAATCTTATTTGATTTTAATATTAAATCTCCAATATTTATTTATTTTGGGAAAGTCATTTTATCCCTCTATTTTATTTGTATAAAAGAAATATTTGAAGAGAAAATAACTAAAATCAAACGATCCTCTCTTCAAAATTTGAGAAAACTCGAATATGAAAATAACGAAATCCCCAACTCTCTCCGTGGGTCCTTGAGTTGCGTAGAATTTCTAGGATCAAGCCAAAATGCAATAATATATGATATGCAATGATGATCTAATGTATAACATTCCAAATTGAAAATTTGGGATGTTACACCATATATGGCATCTGCTTAGTTTAGACATGTTCTGTAATGCCACATGTTTAGTTTCTATATCATATATGGGAATTATGCAGTCTCATGCCTTTTAGCCAGACATAATGTATGTGAAATGTGCAATGCCATCCTGTTTAACCAGGCATCATATATTTGAATCATATCTTGCCCATCCTTTTCTTCATTACATTTCCATTTGTCGACAATGTTTGTCTATTAAACTACTCTTCCTGTGAATCAACCATTTGGGTGGGAGATGGAAAAATCTGGAGTGAAAACAAGGCCTTCAGTGAAAACAGTGCTACCTGTCAAAGAAGATCTCTTATTGGGCCCCAATAGCTCCTCAAAGATGGATTCAGAGATAGATGACCAGTCCTATTCCCCCACTGAGGTGTATGCTCTAACTTGGCACGGTTATACTGCTCATATCATGCATATGCACTACAGGAATCAACTACTTTGCCATCTGCCACGGCGAACGACAAAGGCACGGATGGCGGACGACAAAGGTCTTTGCTGTCCGCCGTGAACGGCAAAAGGGGACGACAAAGTAGGGGACGACTAAGAGCTACGTTGCCGTCTGCTTCGGGCGGCTGACGGCAAAGGGGCCTTTGCCCTCAGCAGCGGACGACAAAGAATGCAGACAACAATAAATGCGCTGTTACTCCGTTAGGTGGTTAACGATAGGCCTTTGTCATCCGCCGCTGATGGCAAACTTCGGAAGCCTTTGCCGTCCACCGAATGATGTCAGCCGATGTCACTACACGGCGGGCCTTTGCCGTCCGCCGCTGTAGGCAAAGTTTTTCTCTCTTTGCCGTCAGCCACTGTAGGCAAACTGACCAAATTGGTCAGCCTCCCAGGAAGCACAGTTGCCTGGCACGTGGCCTCTTTGCCATCCGCTGCTGATGGCAAAGAGCCCTTTGCCGTCAGTGGCAGACGGCAAAGAGCCTGCATATTGTCTCTTTTTTCTGTTTTTTTAATCCAACAATTTTCACAGCAAATATATATGACATATATAGATATATTTCACAGGGCTATTTAATAGCACATAAGTTTCATCGTACATACATATATAGTTCCATCCATTCATACATAGCAAGCTGCACATACACATAAGTTGCAACCATTAGGAAGTTGCACATACATATTACAATGCAAAGTTTCATCAAGATAGCAAGTTCCATCGTAGCAAGCTAGAAGAATACTAGAAGAGAATGAAATAAAAAACAAGCACTCCATCATAGCAAGCTAGCTTCCGAGAAGTGAATGAAATCTGCAAAATGGCAAATAAGAAAGTTAGGAAAAGGTGACTAGAAGAAGAAGACTAGAAGAAGAAGCACGCCATCGTTTGTGAGGTAACTTAGGTGAAATGGATCGTTTATGAGCTAACTTAACTAAGCTAATTATGCCATTTTTTACATAAGTAAGCTAAGCACATGTCATTATTGAGCAAACCTAGTTAACTAAGCATATTATAACTAACTTAGGTCATTTTGGAGGAAACAAAGCTAAGTATAGATCGTTTTAGAGCTAACTTAGGTAAAATGGCTGGTTTTGGAGGTCAGTAAGCTTATTAAGTCATTTTGGACGAAAAGAAGCTAACTCTAGGTCATTAAGGTAGGCATATAGGAGGAAATAAAGCCAAGTCTAGGTCTTTATGGATTTGTTAAGCAAAAAACTAGAGAAACTTACCTTGATCATGGAGGTGTGGGAGCGGGCTGGCTCGTGCCAGTAGCTGGAGAAGGATCGTGTGATGCTTGTGTGGAGTTACGCTGCACCAAAGATCATTTCCAATGTTTCGTTAGCATGATGACACTCAAATATTAAGACTAGCAAGTAACGTCCATTCAAATTAAACTCACCGTTGTCTCAGGAGCAATCTCTGGATCAATGGCTATGGAGCCACGGGACCTCCCGCCACTAGATATCATCACCTGCTCTGGATTATAGGGAATCTTGCTCGGGTTAAAATCCTCCCCTTTCCTCGCCTTCCCCTTGACTTGCTTGTAAGAGGCAGTGTGGGCCATGGCATACAGGTCGTACCCCTCTAGCACCTTATCCGTCTTATTGTAGCATGCCTGAAAGAGAGAAACAAAGTAAATTAGTAATTAAAGGGCTCAAGCTAGCATGATGAATGAATTGCATTAATCATGAAGCAAACCACATACCCAATTCCGCCCAAACTAATATAAGCTGGAGCTACCTTGATGGTGTGGCACACCATCAATTTGGGCACGTTTGTCCTTGGCCTCAGTCGGCTCCCCTTCCATCTTTCAACACCTGCCATGACAAAGAGTAAACAAAATTAGTACAACATAAAAAAATACCGACATGAATAATAATATGTATATCACTTAAGTGTATCATCATCAAGTACAACATAAAAAATTGAATACCTGACACTACTAATAATCTCGATCAGTATCATCAATATATGCATCATCATCATCATCACTATAGTTAATGACTGGCTCATAGGGTTCAGTGGCATCAACATGTGGAAGGCCACCTTTACGTAATCGGTTAAGCATTGAGAGGTAATCCGCAGCAGTAACCTATTCTTGTTCCGGCTCTTCTTGTTCCTCCTCTGGAGTGATGTGGGATTCACTGTCGCTGTCTACTTCAATGTTTTCGGGTGAAGTATACCGGTTCTTGAAACGCTTTTTGGAAAGACGTGTCTCTTGAAAGAATTCTCCTTCATATGTGTCTGGGTTAATGCGAGGTTCATAATCCTCTTCCTTTGGGGGAGATTGTCTACCACGTGGCGGCACTTCATAAACGACATCCCAACCTTTCAGATTTGGATTAGTTTGGTAGGCCCACAGTAGATAGAATACTTGGGTCGCCTGTTGAGCCGTAATATAGACATCAGGAACATCTAAATGGGTGCTTTGGTTGATTTCAACTAGCCCTATATGTTCATGAGTCCTTCTAGTCTCCTTCGGCTGAAACCAATAACATTTGAAGACTACGAGATTCGGTGGGTTTTCACCATAGAATAGAAGTTCATAAATTGCTTCAACTATCCCATAATACTCGGTACCTCCTTCGCCGATAGCAGATACACAACAATTTGTAGACTTTCGGTCGGCCATAGATAGCTATTTGCCATAGGTACGAAAGCGATACCCGTTGATGTCGTATTTACCAAATGAACGGACCTTATAGTCAAACCATTAGCGACTTGTCTCAATTCGGCGTCCATAGACTCTGAATTAGCCTACAAGTTTAATATGAAAGGATTGTTGCATTACGCACAAATTAGCGAATGAAATGAAATTGTCTAATAGAATTTACCGTTTGTTTGAACCAAGAGATGAAACCGGGATAGCCGCCTCCTTGCTTTGCGAGAAGATCATAATCTTCGACGGAATCCTTTTGGATCACCGCTCCATACGAGAATAGGGCGACATATCGACTGTATGAAATATCCAGGAATAAGAACAGTTCAAAGGAAATAGAAGTTGCGAAACAATGTACCGAGAACTTACTCGATGTACGGCCGCACTTCTATCAGGTTGTTGAAGATATACAACGAAATGGTCCACATTCTTCGTTATCCAAAGATACTGGATTTGAAACACTGGCTGGTGCGAGATTCCCTTTGAATAGGCTGAGGTTGGATCCACCCGTTTTAGGCTCGTCAGCATTGTATTGAGGCTTCGGATTATGCAAATGACGATTTTTGGTTTCGTAGTGTGCTGTCATGAAGTTTGCCTCCTCCTCGGTGATGAATGCCTCAGCCAGCGATGCTTCAATTCTACGTTTATTTTTACATTTTTCTCGAAGCGTCTTCTGCATCCTCACCAACGATTTTGCATGGGCCCCCCCAATCTTGCCTCTGTCGGGAGATGCAAAATCAAATGCTGCATTGGATTAAAGAAGCCCGGTGGAAAGATCTTCTCTAACTTGCAGATCAACTCCGGCGCCAATTCTTCCATTTCTTCTAGCACGCCAGGCGATAGTTCTTTCGCACAAAGAACACGGAAGAAATAGATGAGTTCTGCCAGTACTAGCCATTCATCCTCAGGGATGAAGCCACGCAACATCACCGGCATTACCCGCTCAATTCATAAGTGCCAATCATGACTCTTGAGACCAAATATCTCCAATTTATCAAGACTCGCTCCCCTCTTTAGATTTGCTGCATACCCATCGGGGAACATCAACTGCATTTTCACCCACAAGATAATTTCCCTCATAGCTGGCCTTCCAAGATTGAACCATGCCTTTGGATTCGTCCAGTTCTGCTTTCCTTTCGGTTCTTTCATGTTTTGTAACGGCCTATCACATAGCGCCTCCAGATTGACTCTAGCCTTAGTATTATCCTTTGACTTCCCATCTATGCCAAACAATGTACCAAAAAGGGCCTCGGCGATATTCTTCTCAGTGTGCATCATGTCGATGTTGTGAGTGCAAAGGAGGTCTTTGAAGTAAGGCAGATCCCATAAGCATGTTTTGTGAGTCCAAGCGTGCTCAGAATTATACCCCTTGAAGTACCCTGGACGCTCTGGATCTGGCTCGAGAGCGTTTAACTGATCCAGGGTCTGTTGTCCTGTCAACGCAGGTGGTGCAGAGTTTTTTACAACTCTACCTCTGATGAAGTTCTTCTTGTCTTTCCTGAACTTATGGCGAGGATCCAGGAACTGTCTATGCATGTCGAAGCAAGTAAACTTGCGACCGGCCTGGAGCCAACGAAATTCAAGAGCTCCCTTGCATGTGGGGCACGAGAACCTTCCATGCACATACCAGCCAACGAATAGCGCATACGTCGGCAAGTCATGCGTCGAGTACATGTACCAGACATGCATTATGAAGTTTCATTTGCTATAGGCGTCGTATGTCTTGAACCCATTATCACAGGCTTCTTGCAATTCATCCTTAAGCGGCTGCATGTACAGATTCATATTTTTCCCCGGATAGTTGGGCCCTTGAATTATCAACGTTAGGAAAATGTTCTTTCTTTGCATAATCTGTCCGGGGCGAAGATTGAGTGGAAAGACAAATACGGGTGAACAACTGTATTGGGCTGCCGTCATACCAAACACACTGAACCCATCGGTGCTGATGCCGACTCGAGGATGCCTCCGATCTGCGGCTTTGTCAGCATGTCATCAAACTTTTTCCACGCAACACCATCCGATGTGTGTACCATCATCAGATTCCCATCTGCATCTAGTTCGGTTCTTTTGCCTATTTTGTGCCATGTCATCTGTCTGGCCGTCTCTTCGACCATGAAAAGACATTGAAGTCTTGGTACGATTGGCATATACCGAAGAACACTAACGAGGATTTTGGTCTATGTCTTCTCACCCATATCGTTGTCTACCACAATATACCTGGAAGACTTGCAAATGGGACAATAGTTCAAGTCCGCATAGTCAAGCCTAAATAAGGCACATCCTTTCTCACAGGCATGTATCTTCTCATAGGGCATCTTCAGTGCACGGAGGATTTTGTCCGACTGGTACAGGTTTGCAGGCATTACATGGCCTTTGGGTAGAAAGCGTCCAAATACTGTCATAATTGCGTCGTAGCATTCTCTGCCCAAGTTGAACTGAACCTTCAGAGCCATTACTTGTGAGATGGCATCCAACTTACAAAGCTCAGTGTGCTCATGGAGCGGATGTTTTGAAGACTCCAAAATTTCATTGAAGGCCTTTGCAGATTCCTGCATCTCCTCGTCCGAATCCCGAGCATCATCATAGTCTTGCACCATGTTTTCCATCCTGGTACCATGCTCGTCGGTGCGACGATGATCCACCTCAGCTCGGTCACGTTGGGCAGACTCACCATGAAATGTCCACACCGTATAATCGGGCGTAAAACCATTCTTCTGCAGGTATTTACCCATTTCAGCCTCTGTCCTCTTTTCCCAATTGCCGCATCAGAAACAGGGGCACCAAGTTTTCCTCTGGCCATTTGCAAATGCGGCTTGCACAAACCCCTTGGTTTTTGTGAACCATTCAATGCTCCATTTGTTCTGACCAGTGTGACCAGTATACATCCACGCACGATCACTCATCTTGACTTTCAGAGCTACTGGACACACAACAATTATATATATAATTCACCATGTATATATTCATCAGTTGATCTACTTTGTCAATTTTATTACGTCCATGTAACCTAAACTCTAATAGGTAATGATAGGTACTAATCCCACCCAAGTATGTGTAGATTGGGTTCATTTTCCCATGCTATGCTCTGGATCCGACGCAAAATTTCGGCAGCACCTCCCCGCTGTTCTCCTGATACACGTCTCTGCAATAAACAGAGATGATGTGTGCCCGGAGAACAACAGGGGAGGCACTGACGAAATTTATGCGTCGGATCCGGAGTAAAGCATATGGGAAAACGAACCCAACTTATACATACTCGGGTTGTCCATGGATAGCGTTGGACAATTCGAAAGAATGAAGGTTATAAATATGCAAATGCATGCATATTTATAACTATGACGCTTTCGAACGTGAGACACATGTTGGTTACGCATACTGATGATTCAAGACACGTATATAGCTAGCTATCAAGTTTCATCGAAATAGATCAAATAATTAATGGGGGAGGAGGGCATGTCATTTCTGCTCACCCATGAACGAAGGGGCACAGCTCGTCAAACGCACGGCGAGGTCGTCGAACACAAAACCTCGCAGCGATGAAACAACTGCACATTTAACACTACCAGATCAACACAATTATATATGATGTTTTTCATAACAAAATCGAAAAATATATGACCTAACTAATAATTCACAAATATATGACCCCGTCGGCCTCTGGATTGGGGTCGGGGTCGGGGTCTCGGGGTCGGAGTGCCGTGTCGGGTCAGGGTTTTTTTTCCTCTTTTTTCCTTTTATTCTTCTTCCTCTTCTTCCTTTTCTTCCTTTTCTACCTTTTTTTTCCTTCTTCTTCTTCTTCTTATTCTTCTTCTTCCTCCTTTCCTTTTTCCTCTTCTTCTTCTCCTCCTCTCCTCTTTTTTCTTCTTCTTCTTCTACATCTTCTTCCTTTTTCTTCTCCTCCTCCTCTTCTTCTTCTTCCTTTCCTTTTTCCTCTTCTTCTTCCCCTCCTCTCCTCTTTTTTTCTTCTTCTTCTTTCCTAAACCTCAATCTAAAACTAAAACTAAAACTAAACTACATGTAAACCTAAAACTAAAAAACAGAAAAAAGGAAAAAACTAAATCTAAACCTAAAACTAAACTAAAATTAAACCTAAAACTAAAACTAAAACTAAAACTAAAACTAAAACTAAATCTAAACTAAACATAAACCTAGAGCTCACCTGGGGCAGGGCCGCTGGAGGAGGTGGCCGCTGGAGGAGGGGGGCGGGGCGGCGGCACCGGGCGGTAGTGGAGATGGGGCCGAGGCCGGGGCGGTGGGGCGCGGGGGGGCCGGGGCGCCGTCGGGCCGGGGCGTGGCGGCGCCGAGACGGCAGGGCAGCGGGGGCGACGGGGCGGGGGCCGGTGGGGCGCCGGGTGGTGGGGCGCGGGGGGGGGGGGCGGAGTCGGGGCAGTGGGGCGCGGGGGCCGGGGCGCGGGGGCGCCGAGACGGCAGGGCGGTGGGGGCGACGGGGCCGCGGTGGCACCGGGGCTGGGGGCCAGTGGGGCGGCGGGATGGTGGGGCGACGGGGCGGCGGCGCGCATGTGAAGAGGGAGAGAAACAGAGAGAGAGGGGCGGGGTATGGCGCGGCCGCTGTTAGATAGGTTAAATCTTTGCCGTCCGCCCCCCTTTGCCGTCCGCTTTTTTGCTCTTTGCCGTCTGCTTGCAGACGGCAAAGAGGGGTGGGCCGTTAAGTTTTTTTTAAGCAGCTCGTCAGTGGGGCCCCCTCCCTCTTTGCCGTCCGCTAGCCGGCAGCAAAGCTTCTTTGCCATCCGCTAGCAGACGTCAAAGAACTATCTGATGGCAAATATGATCTTTACCATCAGCCAGTTCTTTGCCGTCTGTATTTTGGAAACGGACAGCAAAGACCTCCTTTGCCGTCCGCTAGCACACGGCAAAGAAAGGGCTGATGGCAAATCCTCTGATTCCAGTAGTGATGGTGTCTTGCATTGCATAGTTTAGACATCATATACACAATATTCAACACCATGTTCTTATTTCAGACATCATATCGAATGCCCTCTGTTTAGCATATAAATCACATATGTGAAATAAATGATGCGATCCTGATTACTTAGATAACATGTAGGTGAATTATGTCATGCGATCCTATTTAGTTATTCATCATATCTTTGAATTATGTTATGCTATGCTATCCAGTTTAGATAGACATCATATATGTGAAATTATGTCATGCTATCCGTTTTAGTTAAACAATATACATGTCAACTATTTCATGCCCTCTTTTTTCCACTATCTATTGCATCTGTCTCTCATACAATGTCTGTACATTCAACTATGTTTCCTGTTTATCATCCATTTGAATTGGAGCGAGTGATGCCAATATCTAGCGGACTAAAAACACGGTCTTCAAATAAAACAGTGCTACCTCTTGGTGGAGATAGCCCCCCGGTTGTACATGCACAAGAACCGGCCCTACCACACATAACCCAAACCCTTGCAGATTGTACCCCTACTGCGACGGACAAAGAACCAGCTTCACCCAATCTAACCCCAACCCTAGCCGATAGTAACCCAGTTCATGTTGACACAACGTCATCTCCACCACAGAGCTCCCAAATAAGAGCAATTAGTAAGGCAGCTCAGTGCCCAAATGGCCAGTACTATCACGGAGAACCCCAACTCCACCAGTTAGCACGCCTATTCCTGTGGAGGAAGCACAACCAGCTAGTCGTAGTTTAGCATCTATCGCATTTGCTGTTGTTAAATCGTATGTGCGTATCTTCCCATCTTGGAAATATTATACTGAAGATGAAGGAAAATGCCAGTTGCAGGTGTTTGTCCAGGAGTTATGTGTAAGTAATGTTATTCGTGGCAATTACTTTGCTTCGTCCCATACATCCTACCTCCATGATGGTTATAATACAGCAAATGTTTCCCATTTTTCTCTATAGAGAAGGACCGATTTGGAAACTCAGCATGAGGTAACCTGTCCTAATACCTATGCTATCTTCAAGAATACTTGGTGGCAGTATCGGAATTACTTGAAGAAAATGTACTTCACCGGCAAAGAAACTCATCAAATTTCCTTACGTGCTCCTGAGACACATTTACTGGACGATGACTAGGAGCGCCTTGTTCTGTATTGGTCCCGAACCAAGAATGTGGTAAGGTCTACGAGCTCATTTTCTATTTTGAAGTATTATATTCTTGCGTCTTATTGTACTCTGTTCATGTAGAACAAGTGCCTAAACCTGAAGGACAACTGTTCTAATTTAAGATTCATTGCTATCGTAGTTCAAAAAAGCACTGGCATTATTCGTGCGTTTTGCCACCGCCTTGCGCTTTACTCACAAAAGCGCATGCTTATGCGCAGTTATGCACAAATTAAGCGTAGTTATGCGCAATGCGTTTTGCCAATGCCTAGAGCCTAGGCGCGCTTAAGCGCTTGCTTAGGCGCGCATTTTTTAACTATGATTGGTTTTCTCTTGTATCACTGTATTTACTCATACAAACTTATTTTGAAATTGAAGGATCCAATCGAAACTCCAATGGCACAGCAGGTATGTTCATGCATGTTTCTTTAACAGGTTTGCTCTTATCAATAGCTCTGTTGATTTCAATTTCAATTGTGTATACAGTTGACTTTCATATCATGCACATTACTAGCATCACAACAGAGCCAATAGTGTGGTTGTACATGTAAACCCGTGGTACCCATCTGAAATCTTGTTGTGCCGTGTAGTTTCCCACGCTTTGTATTCTTTCACTGCTGCTTTGTCTTGAACTGATATTATTTGAACCGTGTCTCTATTTTGATTTGGCAAGACAATGAAGTGACCATAGGACATAGATATATGTTTGTTTGATGTTTTTATTATGTACTAGTACTTGGCAATAGAAGACTTGGTAGTTTCATCCTTCCACCTTACTAATGAACTGGTTCACCGAAATGAGTTTCCTAGACTAGTACATGCTAAACTTGTTATGTGTCTTCTTGTTTCTTCTTTTAGAATGCTGGCAGAATATTGGGGAAGATTGCCTTATTAAGCAATGGTAAAGGAAGTAATGTAGATAAGGTTCAGGATAGTGACACATCCTTGTTGGTCTCCAACAAAGCAGATAAAATAGCTAAGGAAGACTATCTTGAAGACAGGGAGACAACCCCAAAGTCCTGTCTTGGTTTAGTGTTCGAGTTACTGGCCACTACCACTTGCACAAGCTATTCAAACTCGCTGTCTGAATCAGTTCGGTTTCTTGAGTCTCAACTACAAGCTGAAAGACATCGATCAGCTGTGCTGCGACAAGACGCGGAAGGACTGCGGAAGTCCCTGGAGCATTCAGATGCATACTTTCTGGTGCAACAGCAAGCGTTGGAGGATTTTAGCGCCAAATAGGACAAAGCTAATAAGCTTGCTAAGCTTATTGCCAGCATGGTGGATACCTAAGATAACGTTTCTTGAGCTCTTCTGAAGTTGTTTCAGTTATGCTCTTGTTTTGCTGTCGCGTTTATTTGCACTGGTGGCCAATTTTGACAGCGAGTGTATGTAATATGCTGCTTTGTTCCCTATATTTGCACTGGTGGTGAACTTTGATGCCCAGTGGATGTAATATGTGTAATAGCGGTAATAGGCTAGCATTAATTGCTTGCTTATTTATTTTCTTATTGTCTTGTTTAGTTGTTTGTTTATAGTTACTGCAGTTCTTTTTCTGTGTTTTTCTAGTGGCCACAATAGCCTATTTTTGGTAACTAGGCCAAAATAATCATGGCAACACACGGACTATTGTAACCATGGGCCTTCTTCCGGCTGTAGGATCCATTGGTCTTCTATACGGGCCATAGGATCCATTGGCCTTCTATACGAGCCTTAGGATTCATGTGCCTTCTACGGGCCGTAGGGTCCATGGGCCTTCTACGGGCCATACGATCCATGGGCCTTCTACGGGCCGTACGATCCATGGGCCTCATACGGGCCGTACGATCCATGGGCCTTCTACGGGGCATATCATCATTTCGCCAATCATGGGTCGTACTATTCGTGGACCATAACAGGCCGTTAATAGGCCGTATTTGATAACTGTATGAAAACAGCCCAACTGGTTTTTTTGACATGAAAACGGCCCAACATATTAACGGTCCACAAAAAGGGCCGACTATAACGACGGGCTGAATTTGGCCCACAAGCAAAAAATGACAATAACGGGCCGTATGTAACCGAATGCTGCAAATGAGCCCATGAATCAATGGGCCCTGATAAGGCCGAAAGATAACTTGGGCTGCAAACGACCCAATGGTATAACGGGCCATTAATGGGTATAAAGTGATACACTGTTCATTACGGGCCACTTTCACCACGGGCCGTTAATTGGCCAGGAGTTACAAAGGGCCTCATATGGGCCGAGAGAAGTCATGGGCCACACATGGGCCAGAAGTTAAAACGGGCTAGAATCATATTGGACGGCCCAGATGACGCTACTGGGCCTAATTCGGAGAGGTCGTAACGGGCCCTGGTTAGCGGGCTGTAAATGGGCTATATGCGAACAGACCGTTAACAGGCTTTCCATGGGCCAGCCCGCCACCTTTTAACCAAGTCAAACGGGCCGGCCTTTTCATAGGAATGGGCCTCTGTTGGGCCGTGCCACATGTCGCCGTATCATTGGCGCCTTCGGTCCAATGAGTGGATGACATCTATCCCAACGGTGAGCCGACACGTGTTTCCTCCAGCCAATGATGATTTTACACATGGAAAATCCCCATTGGTCGGGGCTGTTAACAGGTTATCGGATCCAAGACCCGATAGCTTAACGGCGTTCCATTACGGTGGATGCCACGTGTCGGTCACCCTTGACGAAAGCACTTCTATGACGCGCGATTTATCGTCATGGAAGTGGACACTTCCTTTATGATAATTTTGGTAATGTCATGGAACACCTCTATGATAGCACATGTATGACTATCTTGATTCTGTCATAAAATCGTCATGGATGTACATGCATGACAAAAAACGCGACCTACTGTGACAAACACGTATCATCGCGGAAGTGTATTTTTTTGTAGTGCAGGTCCGGTGACTCGTAATACCCAGTAAGGGCCTTCACAGTTTGGCGACAACTGGTTTGTACCCTTGGTGGACTGAACGCGCATAAGGACAAGGCCGCCTTCCTCAAAACATTGGGCATGAACCCTGCGGCTGTGATAGCGACGTAGGGCTTGCTGGTAGTGTGCAACACTCATAGCAGCCCGGAGACAGTTCTCCTCGAGAAGCACAACGTCACCATGCCGGTGCTGTTCCTGCGCTACTTCATCATAGGTTAGTACTCGAGGTGACCCGTAAATGAGTTCCATGGGGATAACTTCTTCTGCCCCATAGAATAGGGAGAAGGGAGTCTGCCCGATAGCTCAATTTGTTGTCGCTCTAAGGGACCAAAGAACCACCGGCAACTCATCGATCCATCGGCAGCTCATCGATCCATTGGCTGCTGCATTTTAGCAACTTATCAAATGTTCTTGTCTTGATGCCCCACAACACTTCAGCATTCGCCCTCTCAGCTTGTCCATTGCTTCTGGGATATGCAACAGAGGCAAATGAGATCTTGCTTCAGAGGGCATGAACATATTGCATGAAGGCGTGGCTTGTGAATTGGGTGCCAATTGTCAGTGATGATCTGGGCAGGGACCACAAAGCGTCACACCAAATCTTTCAAGAATTTGATAGCTGACTGATAAGTCACCTTTCTCACAGCAGCTACTTCCGGCCACTTTGTAAACTTGTCGATTGCATCGAACAAGAATTCAAAGCCCTTGGCAGCTCGGGGGAAAGTGCCGAGGATATCGAGCCCCCAGACCGAAAACGGCCATGAGAAAGGGATTGTCTGAAGTGCTTGGGTAGGCAGATGGATATTCTTGGAATGGAACTGGTAGGCTTCACACTTTGTGACTAGCTCGACCGAATCTTGGAGCTAGCTAAGCATATGAAGTCATTTAGGACCTAAAATATGTCATCTCTTAAGCATATTATATCATTTTAGAGCTAGTTAAGCATATTAAGTCATTTTGAAGGAAAAGATGCTAAGTATAGGTCATTTTTAAAGCTATCCTAGCTTAAATATGTCATTTTTAAGCTAGCTAAGCATATTAAGTTATTTTGGAGGAAAAATGCTAAGTATAGGTCATTTTAGAGCTATCCTAGGTTAAATATGTCATTTTGGAGCTAATTAAGCTTATTATGTCATTTTTGAGCTAGCTAAGCATATTGAGTCATTTTGGAGGAAAAAATGCTAAGTATATGATTATGTTGCTAGTATCCATATGGCAAAGAACCCGGGCCGACATGACTAGTCATAGAACCAAGGTGGCACAAACATACAGGTTCAGGCATACATGACCCAGCAATGCACGTGTCGGTCATCAGCGAGTGCAACCAAGTCGTAGCAAGCTACAAGGACTTCGGTGATACACTGCGTGACATTTCCCCGTAGGGACAGACATAGGAGCAAAGAAGGAAACATGCCGGTCAATCCATGTGTTCCAGAGCAGTAGCGAACTACCATGGCTCAGTGGAAGCACTAGGAGGCATTTTCCTGCATGGAAGGCTACCAAAGGCACACGACTAGGTGTCAAATCCCACACATACAATGCATTTCAAACATACACACATTATGCACGATATGTGTAGATACAACATGGCATTATAACAAAACTCTATTAAGCAAAACACTTGGGAAACTTACCGTCATCACGGAGGTGTAGGTGTAGGTGTAGGACCGGTTGCGCCAGTGGCAGACGGAGAAGGATCGGTCGATGCTTGTCGGGAGTTACGCTGCACCAAAGATTATTTCCAATGTATCGTTAGCATGATGCAACTCAAATGTGAAGACTAGTAACTAATGACCGTTCAAATGAAACTCACCATGCCCTCCGGAGCAATGACTGGCATCGGCGGAGGGGTCTGGCCGTTCTTCTCGCACATGGACTGCACATTTTGACGAGTTAGTCATATCTGTTTATATATAAAATTAATTGACGGGTTAACCATAAAAAGGTAAATATGCTAGAAATTACGACAATAATCAGAAACATCCGGTCATTGATATGGTGGACCCACTATTAATCAACAAAACATGACCCTTAGATCTTTATAAGTAAACCTTGGCCCATACCATGTTTATAGATCTATAGAACGTCTTGGACTAGATCTCTTTGTTAGTCAAAAAAAAGATCTCTTTGTTTTTTTTTGAGCATCAGTACAGACACAAGCGCTCATATACACGCGCATACACTCATCCCTATGAACGCACGCACGCACACCCTACCCCTATGAGTACCTCCGAGAGACTGAGCCGGCATATCATCTTGAAATTTACGAAGTCACCGTAGGCGCCTCGTCGTCGATGGGAACGTCTCCTCCCACTGAAAGCGCATCGCCGGAAATCCTGAAATAAATCCAGGAATAATGCGAGCATCAGGATTTGAACCCTGATGGGTTTGGGATACCACTGTCCACCTAACCAACTCAACCACAGGTTGATTTGCAAAAAAAAAAGATCTCTTTGTTAGGCCAATCAAAACAGATCAATTAATTTAACCCACGTCACAGAAAAAAAATAAGGGCCAGGTAAAGTAAAAAAAACTTAGTACAACAGATCAAAGAAAATCTCTTAATTCTGTCCACGTCTCACAAAAAGAATAAGGGACATGTAAAGTAAAAAAAAAACTTTATACAACAGATCAAAGAGATTTCTTAATTCTGCTCACGTCACAAAAAGAGACCAGCCGCAGGTAAACTTGAAGAAAAAAACAACGTGCGGCAGGTGCGAAGCAGCGGCAGCTTTTTTTACCAACAGGAGCAGCGGCAGCTATGGGGGAAGTTTCCAGGTTGGGCTGCATGTTTCACAAACAAGATACGTACTACTATTTCTTCCATGAGAACATTGCTTAAGAACGGAAAAAGAATTACAGGATGGCATCGCGGCTCCATTGATCATGTACATACTTAATTGAGGGTAAAGTTAAAAAATCTTAATTCTGCAGTTCCATAGAGATCTCTTAATTCTGCTCACACCATAAAAAAAGGCCAGCGACAGGTTTTAAAAAAATGGACCAATGGCATGTACGATGCAGAAACTTAATAAGGAGGAGCAGCAGCTATGCGGTGGAAGTTTCCAGGTTGGCCGCATATTTGACAAACAAGATACGTACTATTTTTTGCATGATTACATTGCTTGAGCATGAAAAATAATTAGACGATGGCTGCGCCTAATTCTATGGATCATAGTCGAGAGACATACAACATTGTACGTACTTGCTCCTTGTATGTACTTACTTCGGAAAACCAAGAATACAATGGGACAGAAGTTACATAAAAGCACTACCCGGTTCATGCTACATTTGCCCTAGGTGATTCAGATGCTTAATTTGCAGTTATAGGAAACTGGAAGTGATGCTCATCATTTTGGCAACGTACTATGTGCCATTCATGTAGGTGAAACTGCATGTTAAGCATTTGAATCACCTAGATGAAACCAAGAGATAACATACATGGTTTGTGACTAATCAAGACATTAGGATAATATGACATGGCCAATTATTTTCTTCAAAATCTTACAACAAAAGTATTGTTTTCTTCATAAAAGATCCCCACCATTGATTTGGACTTCCACTTGCAAACATAGTGGGGATCTTTTATGAAGACTTCCAGAGTCACTTATATTATATTATTTTCTTCAAAATCTTACAACAAAAGTATTGTTTTCTTCATAAAAGATCCCCACCATTGATTTGGACTTCCACTTGAACAACAAAAGTATCAATTATAAATTTAAATTGAGTATTCGTCTGCACATGACTCTGGAACTAAAACACTATGTTTGCAAAGTCTTATATTAAAAAATGTCTCACATTTGGTTTTAATTTTTCCTTTAGATAAATCAAATAATATAATTTCACCATTTAACTTTGTAAAGTTCTAGCCCGCGCATCGAGCGGGCCACTCTGCTAGTTAGTTCATAAAAGAGTGAAAGGTAGCACAAGAACAGGAAGCAACCCATGCTATTCGAGTTCATAAAATAATGAGAGCTATAAACACAGTAACTGATGAACAGACGCATAATCCTACAGGGGCAATGGCAATGACAGAAAATAATTCAGTTATCACAAGAAACAGACTACATTCTCCTTCACTATACTCAATAATAGCATGGCCTTAGAAATGTTCACGGTATTGTTAGTTCAGCTACCATAAGCTGAAACAAACATTTAAATGCCCAGAGGCCCCTGCACTTGATATACCATTACCATGGAAATCATTCGATATAAGATATAACTGGGAAACAAGTAACAGTACCGAATGTAAGAATATTATCATGCTTGGACCTAATGAAGCACCGAAGATACAACTGAGAACTCAGATCAAACATTACCCGTCAATATGATAGTATTTATCTCCATACTGAGGAGTGTTGGCACCCATTCTACCATATTTATTGAAAAAGTGATCGTGCAATATGTGTTAACAGGAACTACATACTTGGTTGAGCACATATACATGCACACTCATCATTGACAAGAAAAGGTGTTCAATAGCATCTTAATCTTTGTAGTGAGCTTTGATTTATTTTTTCAATTATAATGCATCGCTAACCAATACCTTCAGACACTAAAGCACTGCTAGAAAATCATACTTATGTACACAACCCTGATAGACCATCCTCAAACCAACAATGTACTGTACTAACTAGCAAGTAAATTTCAAATTCACAACACAGCCATGGCAATGATGAACAGGTTCTGATGGTGATCATCTCAAGTGCATACATATGTTGGATAGATGCTGAGCTAAATAGCATGGTAATCATCCTTGTGCGCTTTCATTTATTTATTTTTTGTCTCACTAGTAATAGTGTTAACCAGTGTATGCAGTAACTGAATTTCAAATCCACAACACAGCAATGGCAATCAGCAATCAGCAATCGGCAATCGTAAACAGGCCGTGACGGAGCTCACCTCGAGTGCGTCGACAGTGAGGAGCAAGACAATGATCTTCTCGGAGAACCTCTGGTGCTCCTCGTGGTCGTGCGAGAGGCGGCGCCTGTAGGAGAGGTTGTAGAAGAGGGACCGGAGCTCCTTGAGCATGGCCTTGGCGAGGGCGAGATCGCGCAGGCAGCTGACCACCTGGGAGCGGTGGGTGAGGTGCGCCCTGTAGTTCATCTGGATGAGCAGCGCGGCATCCTGCGGCGACAGCTCCTTGGCCTTCCCCTTGACGTTCCCCATGGCAAAGGCCTGCATCATCAGAAAGAGAGACAAATGTCAGGCGGTCAGTACACATATGACAGTAGTGCATTGCAAGGGAGCAGAATCCTCAAGCTGATATCATTCAGAGCAGAGTTCAGTCAATCTGTAGCTAGTACTAGGCACAGATCTAGAGTGTGGACACTAGCATCCTCTAAAATTCCAAATTTTCTCTCAAATTCAGTGAGAGGTAACTTGGATCTATTGGAAATTCTACTAGAAATCACACATTTCGTTCAGATCGGGCCACAGAACCAAAACCCCCACAAAAATCTCATCTTTTGTGCTGAGTACCGTACCTTGCGGATGGCGTCGTAGCCGGCGGTGTTTTCCTCGGGGATCTCCTCGATCTGGATGCACGTCCTTGCCGGCTTCTTCTTCTTCTTGTCATCCTCCTTGTCCTTGGCGGCGGCCTTGATCTTCTTGGGCTTCTCCGGCCTGCGCTCCTCGACCTCCAGCTCATCCTCGTCGTCGTCGGAGGCGGTGAAGTCCTCCTCCCAGGTGTAGGCATGCGACCATGGCTCGAGCGAGCCTTTGCCCTTGATCTCGGTGCCCCACTTGCTCCTTGTCTTGCCTCCGGCGCCACCCTTGGACTTGGCCTCCCACCTCCACTTGCGGTCGAATCCGTCGTCGTTGGGGGAGGCGAGCTCCGCCTCCCACTTGAGCGCCCGGCCCCTGCCGCGCGACTTCTCCTCCGCCGTCCACTTGACCTTCCGGCCGCCGGGCTCCATGGCCGCGTAGGTGTACTTGCGGCGCGCCGGCTGCGGGGCGGCCGCGCGGGCTGCGAGCTCGAGCACGGCGACACGGTCGGTGAAGTCGTGCAGGAGGAAGGCATGCGGGGAGGGTATGAGGGGCGGGACGAAGAAGGGGTCAGTGGGGAGGTAGAGGTCGAGGAGGTCGAGGTGGTGGGGGAAGGTGAAGGGGGATGGGGATGGGGGTGGGAGGAAGGGGCGGGAGGCAGAGAGGGAGGAGGTAGGTGGTGGTGTGTGGATGAGATGCGAACGTCGTTTTTTTTACTTGGATGGGTGGGGAGAGAGGGAGGGGATAACCCCACAGTTTTTTTTACCTCGAAAAAAATAACCCCATCTCTTTGCCATGTGCCAGCAGATGGCAAAGAATCTTTGCCGTCTGCTGGCAGATGGCAAAGAGGTGGGGCTGGTACGCCGTTACACGCTTGACAGCCACAGGATTTGCCAACCTCTTTGCCATCTGCTGGCAGATGGCAAAGATTATTTGCCGTCCACTAGCAGATGGCAAAGAATTGGCTGATGGCAACCATGTTCTTTGTCGTCTGTCAGTTCTTTGCCATCTGTTTTTTATAAGCAGATGGCAAAGACGTTCTTTGCCATCAGCTGGCAGATGGCAAAGAGCTGGCTGATGGCAAATTTCCTGTTTCGAGTCGTGGGATGTGGGCCAATAGCTAGAATCCTTGCCGGAATGCTTTCCCACCTAAATCCCTTGATCCAATGTGGGAGCTGCACATGTCTTTTTGTATTTCTACCAACAGTTCCTTTCCTTCTTCCCGGAAATGCACTTCAATTTCACACTATTAGGCCCTCTTCTGTACATAGTGTCATCAACAAACTGATACATACTGGCCCTCCGGGCTACTCTTTCCACTTCTTCTTGCTCTTCAGGAAGTTCTCCAGTTTGGAGGAAATGGACTATGTGCCTTGCCCAAGTTGGAGCCCAAGCCTCGGCAACGAGGACCAGCGGCACCTCCTCATTCATGGGAGCACATCCCTCGATTGTGGGGACCAGTGGCCCGACAGGAGGGTGCATCCCTGCAATCAAAGGGGAGTTGTTTTCGGTAGGGTCCCTGCTAGGAACCCCGAGGGGTTTTACCGGGAGAGGCTTACCGGAATCCAATTTCCTCCTATTTCTGGCCATTGTTGTCGGGGATACGAAGGGATGAGTAAGATGGAGAACAAAAGTTCCTACTTCCACAGGTCTGTCCAGCGCACTTTGACAGATGATCAGCTATGTTGTTTTCCGCACGGGGTACGTGCTCTGTTTGCAATTCGTGAAAGCGCTCCTCCAATCTTCTCACTTCCTCGATGTATGCCACCATCAATGGACTTTGGTGATCCTTGTTGACTTGTCTCACCACAAGTTCTGAATCTCCTCGAATGATCAGCTTCTTGATTCCCAATTCTGTGGCAATCCTGAGCCCGGTAAGGAGCCCTTCATACTCTGTTGTATCCTGAGCCCAGTAAGGAGCCCAGTGGGAGAAACGAGAAGCACGCTAGCCCCTGCACCTTGTAGGGAGAAGGCACCATCGAAATACATGATCCATTCTTGGGGTGATCCCTTGCTGGGGATGACTGTTTCTAGCACATCCTCATCAGTGGTTGGCGTCCATTCTGCAATAAACTCTGCCAATGCCCTTCTTGGAATCATTGATGGGCCAAAGCTAGATAACTCCAATGCCCATTCCACAATTCTGCCAGTAGCCTCTGGGTTTCGGAGTATCCTTCACAATGGGAAGCGTGTGACAACCATGATCTCGTTGGCTTGGAAGTAGTGGTGCAGTTTCCTTGAGGCCATGACAAGGCCGAAAATCAATTTTTGCATGCTAGAATACCTGGATCTAGCCCCCTGCAATAGGGAGCTGACGAAGTATATTGGGTGCTGCACCACTTTCTTCCTTGCCGCGTCCTTGGGGTTGCCTTCGCCGCCCTGCTCCTCTTTGTCCTGATCAATATCTAGGCTTGTCGGGCTATTCTCTCTTTCTGCTCTGGGTGGGACAACTGCCGAGGTTAGTATCTCTTCCACTTCCTGTTGTGCCACCAGTTGTGCACTAACCACTTGATTAGTCACTGCCAGATATAGCAGCAATGGCTCATGTGGTTTGGGAGCAACCAAAGTGGACTCGCAAGACAAGTAGGTCTTCAAATCTTGCAATGTTGCATCTGCTTCTGGTGTCCACTTCATAGGTCCTGCCTTCTTCAAAATTTTGAAGAACGGCAGGGCGCACTTGGCATACTTGGAGATGAATCTGCTAAGCGCGGCAACACATCTTGTCAGACGCCTCACATCCTTAACTGTCTCGGGTACCTGAATCTGCTCGGTAGCCTTGATCTTATCTGGGTTGGCCTCGATCCCATGGTGGGACACAAAGAAACCAAGTAGCTTGCCAGAGGGAACGCCAAACACACACTTCTCCGGGTTTAACTTCGAGTTGATCTTGCCCAGATTAGCAAATGTCTCTTCCAAATCCTGGATGAGGGTTGATTTGTCCTTGGTCTTGACCACAATATCATCGATATAAGTTTCAATGTTCCTGTGCAACTGTGGCTCAAAACCAATTTGGACTGCTCTTGCAAAAGTGGAACCGACACTCTTCAACCCAAAAGGCATGCACACAAAGTAGTATGTGCCACATGGGGTGATGAAGGAGGTCTTCTCTTCATCTTCCTTGAGCATGAATGTCTGATGGTACCCAGAGTATGCATCCAGAAAGGATAGAAAATCACACCCGAAAGTGGAATTCACAATCTGATCGATGCGCAGAAAGGGGAATGGGTCCTTTGGGCGTGCCATGTTCAAATCCGTGAAGTATATGTAAAGCCTCCATTTCCCATGGCCTTGCGCACAACCAGTGGGTTTGCTAACCATGTAGTATGTAGTACTCCTCTGACCAAACCTGTTGCGTCAAGTTTCTTGATCTCCTAGGCAATGAACTGTTGCCGCTCCAAGGCCTGCATTCGAACCTTCTGCTTGACGGGTCAGGCATGTGGGCAGACATCAAGGTGGTGGTCGATACCTCCCTGGGAACACCGAGGATATCATATGGTTGCCAAGCAAACACTTCGATATTCGCCCGCAGGAAGGGAACAAGCATGCTTTCCTATTTGTCATTGAGGGTGGCACTAATAGTAAAAGTACAATTAGTGATAGCTAGCTCTGCAGGGACCTTTTTCACATGGGGTGCAACAGCCTTGGTCCTCTTGCTATTGGAATGCCCCGAGACGTCATCAATAGGTGAGGCACACTCCATGGAGGTACGCTTCCCGGATTCCTTGTCGGCGTCCCTACTATCCTTCTTCTTTCCTTTGTTGTCCCTGGTGGGCACCGTGAATTCAGCAGCCTCTGCCGCGACTGCGTCCCGGTACATCTTATCCACTCAAATCATTACATCTTTCTTGTCTGGCAAAATGGAAATGACGCCCATTGGCCCTGGCATCTTCAAGGTGTTGGCATAGTGGATGCCGCCATGAATTTGGCCAGGGCCAGGCATCCAAGGATTCCATTATACGGCAGGGGGAGGTCGACCACATCAAACACAATCTTCTCAGTCTGGTAGTTTAACTCTCCCCGAAATGTCACTGGCAATGTGTTCTTTCCCTTAGGATGACTCCTGCCAGGATTAACTCCTTGAAATGTGCTCGTGGCCTTAAGTTGTTCCTCTGCTATCTGGAGTTTGCTGATAACTTGTGGGGAAATCATATTCAACCCGGCCCCTCCGGTAACCAACATCTTTGTGACTTTGAGGTTGCGGATCGTTGGTGAGACCAACAATGGCAAGCACCCTATTTAAGTTGGCGGTGAGAGGAGTGCAAAGATGCACCCCCATTAATGCACAGGGCGTCAGTAGCCTTCTGGAATTCCTTCTCACTGGTTTCCCTCTTCATTCCCTCCATCACTTTTATGATTGCAATCCTCCTTCACTCGGCCCCTAGCAGGTTTCCCTTGGTTCCGAAGAGCCTTGCTGGGGCGATTTGCTTCACCGCCCCGGCCATTTCCGCCAGTACCGTTCTGACCTTTTCCCTTGTCATGCTTCTCATACTCAGCCCTCTGCTTCTTGACGAGCTGCTCAACCTGATGACACTCTTGGAGATCATGGCCCTTGGTCCGATGTATCTTGTAGAATGGTCCATCACCTTTCCCAGCTTTCTTGGCAGCTGCAGCCTCCAGACAGTCAGCGCACTTGCCAGCTTCCTTGACGGGGGCTTCGGATTTAGCCCACTTGTCGGCACTAGGCGTGCCCGATCTCTCCACTTTCAACACTAACTTATCCTTGCATTTCTTGTTGCACTGCTTGTTCTTCTTCTCCTGATTAGTGGTATCGTCGTCATCCTCTGAGTTGATGTCAATGCAATCTTCCTCTCCAGGGAGTTTCCTTCCCTCCTCGTCCCGAGCACACTTGTCCACCAAGGTATACAACTCCTTCACAGTCTTGGGCAACCGAACATTCATCTTAGAATGTATCCTGCAGTTGTGCATGTTGGATTGGAAGGCAACTATCATAGCTGCCGGGTGGATGTCTGGGATATTTCCGTGGACTCGGCTGCATCTCTGTAAGTATTTTCACAAAATCTCTCCTTCTTTCTGCTGAAGAAGCTGCAAATCTTGGCCCGTCCTGGTTCTTGATGGCCGCCCATGAGGACGCCAATGAACTCATGGCACAGGTCAGCCCAGGTTGAAATGGAGTTCTCCCGCAGGTGCATCAGCCAGGACCTCACATTTGACTTGAGTGCTAAAGAGAAGTAGTTGGTGAACACCTTCACATCTCTTCCACCTGCAGCCTGAACAGAGATAGTGTGGATGCTCAAGAACTCTGTCGGGTTCAGTCTCCCATCATTTTTCTGGGGTATCTCTCATTTGAACGTGCGAGCGGACAACCAACGGACTTGCCGCAGCTCATGGGTGAAGGCAGGACACCCAACCTCAAAAGGAAGGTACCCGCCATCTCCGAGCGCGGGCTCGTCGACGTCGGGGCCGTCGCACCCATCGGGCTGGAAGTGGTTGTCGCAGCGCTGCTCAATGATGACGCGCGCGCCTTCCCTCTGCCTGTCCTCTAGGGCTCGCCGTTGGCCTTGGCATGCTCGAGGGTCGGAAGAGGCCATCGAGACGTCATTGGGCTCTTGGTTACGTGGCTCCCGTGCTGCTTGCCGGGGTGGGGACTGCACCATGGGGGCGGCCCCTTTCGTACCGCATGAGCCATTGACGTCACCTGGGGAGGCCGTGGTGGGCCAGCTCGCTGTGATCCTTCCACCTCGATGAATCCAATTAGGCTTTGGATGGTGGCTCACAACTCATCCATCTGATCGGCTGCTGGCAGAAATCTCTACAGCAGCTGGGCCCATGCCATCGCCTTTGAGGCAGTGCTTGGCATAGGTGATGATGATGTAGACCATAGTGTCGTTCGGCTCCTGATGGTGCCGGTGGCGACCGCGCCGTGCTCGCGTCGTTGCGAACCAGCCGCTTGGATAGCGTGGTTACGTGGGAGAGGCGCTTAAGGGCCAGCGCCTCTGTTGGGCACATTAGTTGCGGCGGCCAGTTACCGGGTGGTCCGTGCCCTACGGTCGCGCCCGCAGCAGGGGCGGCCGGAGGGTTGTGATTCGCCCCAGAACGTGCGCCACCACTGCGTTTGTGCCCTTCAGTGATGAGAGAGGGTGTAGAAAAAAAATAATCCCTCCGTCCATACCTCGAGGAGTGTGGCCACTAGGTTGTTATTGTTCCTGTCCTTCCCCGGTGCCTCCCGCTTGTGCTTCGGCCATGGGGGTGGTGGTGACAGTGCCGCCTGCGCCGACCACATTGACGGTGTCCTGGACTCGGGGGTACTCACCATGTCGTCTCCCAATCAGTTGGGTTGGGCCGAGGACCCCCATGGTCGTTTACTCATGGGCCAGTTCGGACAGCCGATGTATACACGAGGAAGATTCGACAAGACTTGGTGATCAAGACAAGGACTCCTCTCCACTGGCGTATTCGACTAGGACTCTTGTTATCCTAGGCCTTTGGTAGATTATATAAGCTGAGGCCGGGCTAGGTGATGGAGAATCATAACATTACCCATCATACCTCTAGGGTTTAGACCACAACATATGATCTTGAGGTAGATCAACTCTATAATCATACACATTGAATACAATCAAAAGAAGCATGTAGGGTATTATCTCTTTGAGAGAGCCCGAAGCTGGGTAAAATCCCATGTCCATGTTACCATCAATCCTAAGACACGCAGCTTGGGACCCCTACCCGAGATCTGTCGGTATTGACACCGACAATGGTGCTTTCATTGAGAGTTGCGCTGTGTGGTCGGCAAAAGGATCAATGGCTCGCCTGCAGATCAACTGCGATGTTGGCATCTTTGTCGCCACCTCGACTGGTCACCTTGGCTTGACCAAGGACTGTGCCCTACCTCCAATTATCATGTTCGGATGAGGGCCTTCAACAACATCAACTCCGATCTCTATCAAGATCATGGGGGAATCATCCATGGAGCTCGGGGGCTCGGCGTCAACATTGCCCTCGAGAGACCGTGTTGTTTTTCCAAACAGCAAACTTGTATCCACTACCACCACCTCCTCGAGCATCGCTTTGACGATTCCTTCTGTGGAATTGTGCGGAATTGAGTCTACAACAACACTGTAAAATTTAATCGCATTCCGATGCAGCAATCTCCACCGGCCTCGGATATACCGGAGCCCCGTCAAATCTGGACGAGTTTGGAGCATGGTGTCCATCATCTAGCTCGGACGTCCTTTGGAAGATCAAACCGTTGATCGGCTGCGGAATTCCTATGTCTACCACCCCTCAAAATTTCAGCTCGATCCGACAGTCCAAACTCCGGAACCTTCCCATTAGTGCATCACTTTTTAGATCTGTTTTCTGCGTGAGAACGAATCTCACCCGAGTTCATCTTTTCTAAGAAGGGGATTTCAGACATCCTTTTTGAAGGAAGTTTTGTATGGGGTATTTTGTTTTGTTCCCAAACACATCCCACTAATTTTAAAGTCTTCTCCAATATGATCTTCACCATCGCGCCGGTGTCAAACCTGCCCGACAACGTTGCACCACGGCTTCCGCCCTGCGCTAGACACGTCGTCGCTTTGTTGAGCTGAGCTCAACTTCTTCGAATCATCATCTCGGCAAGCCGAACAAGAGTTCGGCATCGCGAAGGAAAAATCATCACCAACATCGCCGCCCCATGGATTACACAAAGCGGGCATACCAGCATCGCCGCACGGTCACTTCATCAAGCCGGCATTCACCATGTCACGAGTTACGACCTGCATCGGCATGGCCGCACCGTTGCTTCTTCGAGCCGATTTCCATCACGCTGAACTACTTGAACACCTCGGTTGACATGGCAGCTGCAACATCTCCTTACCGACCAGCTCCATCACCTCGTCTGTACAAGGGGCTTTGCCATCCCTTCATCAACCTACTCTGGAGACTTCGGCATGGTCCGTCGACCAACTTTGTCACGTTAGCTGGACCAGGGGCTTTGCCTTGGGAGACAACCTTTACCAGCATCGCCATGCCGTCGCTTCACCGCCCATCAGGCAATGGGTGTGCGGACCAAGTCCCAGTTTTGGGAGTCCCTTTTCTTCGGACTGCTACAACAAATAAACCAGGTGCTATTAATCCTAGCAATGTTTGCTTGCTTGGGTTTATTTTTCCCAACGAATTACTACTCTGGTTTGTTCCATCATCTACACACAGGTCCATCAAATGGTGGCCACATTAATGACAATCGCGTGGTGGTTCGGTCAGTTTCCATACATAGTTTGGTGAACGCCGCTTCTGGAAGTCGAATCGACCTGTGAATTCAGGCTTTGCCACGCCTTTACTGCATGATGCCGATGCCCTGCATCGACATTGACTTCGGCGCCAGGCCACATATCTTTAAATAAATTATTTTGCGTAAGTTAATTATGCGAGGATTTTTATATATTTATATTATTATTCTTGGTCTGCACTATTGTACATGTGCAGGTAATGGACTTCGACTGCGTCACGTGGTCACTTCGGCAAGCCGACGCCGTCGTCCCAATCAGTGTAAATCGGCTCGCATGATCACCTTGTTGGTCGAGTTATCATACCGACGTGTTCGGTTGCCTCGGGGATTTTGGCATCGCCGAGAAAGCTCTACCTCATCGAGTGTTCGGGGCGCAAGCCATATTTATTTTATTACTCACTTTGCATAAATTATTTATTATGCAAGTTTTTTTATTAATTTGTTATTATTACTATTATCTTTGTTTTTCACTATTTTTTGTGCACAGGAAAATGATCCGGGTCTGGCAGTGTTGTCACCTCGGTGTACTAACATACCCCGTCACCTCGGCTGGACGGGGGGCTTTGTCAACACTTCATTACCACATGCCGGGGACTTCGGCGTCACTCTGCCGCCCTGCATTGGCCGTGCTATGTCACCACTTCGGAGTGTCGAGCTCTTTGCTTCGCCACCTCAGGATTGGCTTGGGGGATGGAACCTTGTCTGACATCAAGCTTAGACCGCGTCATCAACGCCGAACACATTAAACAGCTAAGTCGCTTTCATGCTCAAAGTTTCAAATTTTTAACTTGTGTTCGGTTCGACCATGCTCACATACGTTTTTCGTTAAAAGAAACTTCCCTTACCCATGTTAACTGGCGGCTCTTGAAATTTAAACGAGTCGTTCTGTAATAATGTGTTCTCTTCTTGGTAGTTGCAAAGTCTTTTTCTACCGCTCCTTTTTCGACTCGAGTGTATGGTCAATAGCCGGATATCCTAGCTTCTCTCGAAAGCCGCTCAAGTTTAGTTTGCTAAACTAGCCTCGGAGAAGCACTCCGCCTTCGGGATAAGGAGCTTGAAGCCATAGGCTGACCTGCTTGAAGTCTTGAGATCGGATGTGTCATGTTAAAGCACGACAGGAGCACATTTGTTTTTTTTAAAGACCAATTTCTGGATTGGCACCAAAATCTCGGTTTAGTCTGGATGTCAAGCTTTTACATAAGTTTTTGGCTTGTTGAGCCTATGGCACTTTTAAACTATTTATGTGTTTCCAACATAAGTCTCATAGTGCAGCGCCAGACACCTTTTGAGATTCTGTGAAAACATTCTTGGATATTGCTATATATGCATCGGTTTCGAATTGTGTCTTCGTCAATAGTTGGGTTGCCCGGCTCCTGTGCTTGCCTCCTACGTTCCGCTTTGTTTGTCTACTTGTGCAAAGGGAGAACCACTGCAATTGTGGTTCCAGCTCGCATGGGTAAGCACCTCAGTGGAGAAAGCAGAAAAGTGACTGTCACAATAAGCATAAACTGGTCAGCGATTCGATGACTGTGTTAAATGATGGGTCGTTCATAACATTGGCTGAAGTGTTTACGGCTTGCCCTCGGCTGTCGCCGAACACTAACAAAGGGCTAGTAGCTGGCCTCCCAACTTTAAGCTCCTATGACTAAGTGCAAGTTTTAAAGCCTGCATATCTGATTGCCTAATTTTCGCTAACACAATCGCGTTCGGGCACCGAGACGTCGACTAAGGGTTATTTTGTTATTGTGGAAGCACCCTGCGTAGCATCTGCAAAGGGGCGGAAGCCAACGATGGGCCACTTTCAACTGATAAACTGTCGCAACAGAGTCAAAATAAACATATCATCGACATTTGTATTAAATATACGAGGGGTGCCTTCCGTAATCATCGTTATATAAGGCCATAAATATGCATCAATTTGACTTAAATTTTGGCCAAGCTGGGTTGCCTGGCTCCTGTGCTTACCCCTACGTTCCAGATTGTTTTGCTAGGCGGTAAAGGGAGCACCTCTGTGACTTTTACTACCGGGTCATCCGAGTTAGTACCTCAGACTGGGTGAAGCCGAAAGCTAGTGATATTAAAGGATATAATTGTTCGGCAACGACGAAAGTGAAAATTTAGGTTCGCTATAGACCGCATAGTTTGGGAACTTTCCCCAAAGTAAATCTTCAATATTTTCCTCCCAAAATGATAAGAGGTGGGTTTCATGATCATGATCAGCATGACAACCCAAAGAAAGGAACCGATAGAGGGACTATTTTCTTTGGATGATGTTTTTTACATTTAATAGCAATATAGCATATCTCTCCGCATACCTTTGTTTATTAAACCATATGGCCAGATTGCCTTGTTTTTCATAATACTTTGCCCTTGTAAAGGCTTTATAAAGTAGGACAAACACTCTCCAGCTACTGGCCGAGGAGGTTGAAGCCGATGGTCGGCAAACAAAGTTTTGTATAATGCGGATCCGAGCATTAACGATGTAAAGTACTTGGATACATATAATCATTACACATAAAAATTGCAAAAAAAATCCATTTCTTGTAATCCATCTTTTAAACCCCTTGGGGGCTACCTTGGCGAGCTCAGATTTTGACCAGCTCTAAGCTCCTTTAAGAGATCTTTATTCTCTTTCTGAGAAGTTTGTGTTAAACACAACAAAGTTTTATGTCAAACGGATATTGATCCTTGATTCGGCCACCCGTGCCTACATTAAGGTTCGGGGGCTACTAGGCTTCTCGCTCATTATTTATAAATATTAAAGGGGCACATCGATCCCCTAATCTGGTGTTGCCACCCGACCAGTGTCTCGGGGGATACGACATTGCTTATTCAATGCAAAGAATTCAAATTGCTCAGTGTTCGGCATGACCAAACTATAGGAAAATGCGTCTTCGGACAACAATAAGTACCATCTAGGACTTATCCGACATCAAGCTAATATATCATGGCGACTTCTCACAACCCTTCTTTCAGGGGCCTGTCCGCAGATCATTATTTCTAATATATTACACTGTCACACCCTAGCTAGTTCATGCATTAGAGTGTTGCATCATGTCTATTCCATTCAACAGAAACTTGAAATGGGGATGACAGAACCCCGAGCCCCCTCTGAATCCAACTAGGGTTTACTAAAAATATTTTCAATGAACCTGAAATGCCCTTCTAAAATGTCCATCATTTTTGTCTTGGTTCAGAACCTCTGCCAAAAGTGGTGCACAATTTTCTAGGTCATCCTAAGGTTTTTGAATTAAATCATAAGTATTTGAATTTGGACATTTAAAATTTATAAAATATTTTAAATGTCCAAATAATCCTAAACTAAAATGTTCCATGTTGTTTATATTCTAAACAGTGGGCATGAGAAGTTTGGGGATTTTTGGAGTTGCTTAGGTATTTTTAGAAAGTCCACAAACATACAGAAAAATAGAAAAGGAAAATCAAAGAAAAGCAAAGGCTTACCTGGCGCCCACCTAGCAAGCCCACCTGCCGGCCCAGCCCAGCCACCGCTCCAGCGAGCTGCTTGGCTTGGCCAGGCAGGCAGCCAGGTGCTCGACGTCGGCACCAGAGCGTGCCACGCAGGTGCCCGCCGCCCTGCTTCCTCCCCTCGCCGTTTTATCGCCCTGGGTCGGTCACCCACTCCTCCCCCGAGCTCACAGACACGCCCCTTCCTCCCCAGCTCCTCTCCCTCGCTCTCCCGCACCATGGCCGACACCACCGCACCCGCACCGTCGCTGTAGTTGCGCTCTTCGTCGTCCCTGCACCGTGGTACTGTCTCCAGGAGCTCCGCCGCCCTCCTCTCCTTCGAGCTAGCCGAGCCCCGAGCGCTCGCTTGCCTCGAAGCCTCTGCACCAACCTGGTCCGACCCCGCCACCACTGGAGATCCCTTTCGCCGTCGCCGCCGCACCAGCTCATCCCCGACCGCACCGTCTGCTCCCTCGAGACCGCCGTGAGCCCAGCTACCTTCTCCCCCTTCCCTTTCTTGCTCTCGTGCACCACAGCGAGCACATGAAGCTTCACCGCACGCGCCACCGCCGAGCTCGTCGCCGACGTGTCTCCGGCCAACCACCGACCACACCACCGTGTCCAACACACTCACTGCATCCCCAGGAGCCCAACGCACCTCACCACGTGCCTCGCCGTGCCCCGTAGCTTCGGGTTCGACCCCACCCGAACTCCGGCGACCGCCAGGGTCGTCACCGGCGACGTTTCCGGCCACCCCGAGCTCAACCACCACCACCAAGCGCTGCGGCTTGCTCCCAGCTACACGTAGATGCCCTCCGCCGCTCATTTGGTCACCGGAACGCACTAATGCACTCTCTCCGCCGCGTCTGGCCTCGCCGGCGGCTAAACGCCGGCGGGTTTGACCCCGTTGACTTGACTGGGTGGGCCCAGGTTGACTCCCCCTGAGTCTATGACAAGTGGGGCCCGTTCTGCTAATTAACTTAGATTAGCACTAACTAAATTTAGTTAGTTTATATAACTACTGACACGCGGGACCCACTGGTCAGTTTGACCTGGACCAGCTCCGTTGACCACTGACGTCATCCTGACGTAATGCTGACACAGTAAGTTATTTACTGGAATTATTATTACACAGGAAATTCCAGAAAATACCACAAACTTCAAAAAATCATAGAAATTACTCTGTAGCTCCAAATGCAAAGTGTTATATATAAAAATGATCAGAAAAATCCAATCTATCCATCTGTACTGGTTTCATGAATGTTTAATCAAACTAACTTGTTGTTCAGTACAGAACAAGTTTAAGCACTTAAAAGGGCCACTTATGAGTTTGAAATTTGAATCTTTGGTTCAAAATAGTTCAAACCCATCTGGCCTAAGTAGCATTAGCCCAATACACTCATTTTTCCATGTCTCATGCATGCATCATATTGTTGCATATTGTTTGGTGATGATTGTGTATCGGTGCTCTCTGCGGCAGGTCTTGCCCCCGAGGAGTACCGTGATTACCCCAACGAAGAACAATACTAGTGCACCGACCCATCAGGCAAGTAACCAACCATTTGATCATATCGATACAATCCCATGTTCTCGCTCCTGCTCTCTTTTACTGCATTAAGACAACACGATTCAAACTGTTGTGTGCTGCGGTAGTTGAACCCATTTCCTCTGCATGACCTGTCATTGCCACAGTAACTAGATGAACCCACTAGCATGTGTAGGAGTTGATTAGGCCATGTGTATGTGTTGTTCCTACCTTGCTATGCCTACTATGCTTAGAGTCGTGTCAGGTCTAGTTCATCTGGGTGATGGGCTAGAGTGAAATGATCATGTGGGTATGAGAGTAATGTGTTGAACACGATTTGGTAAATGTATCGATGAGAGGCCATGTAGGAGTACATGGTGGGTTGTTTCATTGAAGTCGTCCTTAAGCACTGAGATTTGTATGTGTGATTTAAGAATTAGCTACTACCATGCATTGGGCCCGAAACCAATGGACCCTCTCGGCTTCTTATTCCTCGGTAGTGTATTGAAATGGTGAGTAGTGGACTCGAGTGCTCAAAACCATTTCAAGTTGGAGTCTCGTAGGATAGCTTAGCCAAGAGTCAAAGCTGGCTTGCTGCAATAACCCCACCAACCCTTCTTGATAATGTGCATGTATGTAGGATCTGATGTAAGTCTTGCTGAGTACCTTTGTACTCATGATGATTTAATTTACATTTTACAAAAGATGCTACAACCCCTTCTGATGGGTTCTTCGTAGACGTTGACATCGATGAGTAGACTGAGGCCCAGGTGGTGATCCTGAGCTTGTGAAGGACCATGTAGTATAGCTAGGCTTACCCAAGCCTCTTTTAGTTTACTAGTTGTCTGTACTCAGACACGATACTTCCGCTGTTGGCTTGTATGCTTGTATGACTTGAATGTGGGTCGTGTGACCCATACTTGTGTGTATGCTATGTATGGCTCTCTAAGCCTTTAAATAAAGTACTTGTGTTGTAGAGTCATGTTGTGATGCCTCGTTGTATTTGCACATATCGAGCATATTGTGTGTATGATTGAAATGCTTGGTAAGTGTGGGAAATGTCTCTGACTATCTAGTTGTTTATCCTTAGTAGCCTCTCTTACCGGGAAATGTCTCCTAGTGCTTCCACTAAGCCATGGTAGCTTGCTACCGCTCCGGAACACTTAGGCTGGCCGGCATGTGTCCTTCTTCGTTCCTGTGTCTGTCCCTTCGGGGAAATGTCACGCGATGAATACCGGAGTCCTGCTAGACCGCTACAGCCCGGTTTACCGGAGTCCTGCTAGCCCAGTGCTACAGCCCGGATTCACTCACTGATGACCGACACATTCGATGCTGGGTCATGGATGCCTGTCCCTGTAAGTCTATGCCACTTTGGGTTTACGACTAGCCATGTCAGCCCGGGCTCCTTACCATATGGATGCTAGCGACACTATCATATACATGTGCCAAAAGGCGCAAATGGTCCCGGGCAAAGGTAAGGCGACACCCGTGGGAATACCGTGCGTGAGGCCGCAAAGTGATATGAGGTGTTACATGCTAGATCGATGTGGCATTGAGTCGGGGTCGTGACAGCGTTGGCATCAGAGCCGGACTGCCTGTAGGTTCTCCAAGCCAAACTGGTCGATGTTGAGTCTAGAAATGCTTTAGTTATATGTAGGGGAATTGATTGTGGGATGGAACGTAAGGCTCTTTTTACTCCTTTATCTCATGGCATTCTGATCTGAGTCAGTCCATTCTTCCCCCGGGGGTTAAGGATTAGGATGTCATCTTTCTATCAGGTTCACGTGTTACTAATCAGTAGTACCTTATAGGTTTGATGATTACAAGCCTAGTTCAGGTCTACTACCCTGTTATATTGCTAAGTTGGACCCAGAACCTTGATATGATATTGCTGAGTGTCTATGCAATTCTTTGTAAAATGTCTCAAAATCCTTTTTGAGCATTTACAGTCGTTATGCTGTCCAAATTCTGCTAGAAATTCTAATGCATTTGCATTGTGGTTGTGCTTTCAGATGGCCACTCCTGCTCAAAACCAAGTGGTTCGCCTGACCCGGTGCCTTCATGTGCCCGGTCATACGGCTATGTTACTCCGGGTAATGATCGAGACGGGTTACCGTTGGTATCCCGAATACACTGTCGAAAAGCAGTTCTGTGACTTTAATCAAAGCCAATATCTCTGCACTGTCAGGATATTTCCCTCTTATCCTGGATCTACAGAGCCCCTCCACTGTTCCTATGGACTCGGGGTTACTATTGAGATGGCTGTGCAGGATGCTTCCTATTCTATGATGACCATCATGCGAGTCAGGACTGGCCTGCTTCGGAACACTGACTTCCGTTATATGCCAGCTTCACTCCCTGGAGCGCAGGGGTATCTCCAGGCTATCTATGCTGACTCCACACAGGAGGACTCACTAACTCGCACCACTACACGTGGCCATGTTAATTGTGTCTCAGCTGAAGAGGCTCAAGAGGATCCCAACGTTGTTCTCGGTACGCTCCTTGTTAATTGCCATCCGGCATCTGTTCTTTTCGATACTGGAGCATCTCATTCATTCATATCTGAGAGCTATGCTCGTCTGCATAGCACCACATTCTGTGATATGCCCACCTCCATGGTAATTCAAACCCCGGGATCCAAATGGCAAACTTCTAGAGTAAGCCATGGGAATGAAATTTAGGTCGACAGACTTGTCTTACTTGCATCATGAATAGCTCTCAAATCCTCGGATATTAATATCATCTTGGGTATGGACTGGATGTCAGCCCATCATGCCAAGATTGATTGCTTCTCTAGGACTGTTCAACTCACACATCCTTCGGGAAAGATAGTCAATGTCTTGACCCGAGTAGCCAAGCGACAGCTATATTCCCTTAATGCTAGTCCCTTGCCAGACCTCGAAGACGTTCCGGTAGTCTGTGATTTTCCGGATGTCTTTCCAAAAGAATTGCCATGTGTCCCACCTAACAGAGATGTCGAGTTCGTGATAGATCTCATTCCAGGAACTGATCCAATTTCTAGAAGACCCTATAAGATGGCACCACTAGAACTAGCCGAACTTAAGAAACAACTCGATGAGTCCTTGAAAGGGTTTCATCCGTCCTAGTTCATCTCCATGGGCTTGCCCCATCCTCTTCGTCAAGAAGAAGGATGGTACGGACCGGATGGTTGTAGATTATCGGCCTGTCAACTTGGTCACAATAAAGAACAAGTATCCACTCCCCAGGATCAACGATCTGTATGATCAGCTCGCTGGATCCTCAGTCTTTTCTAAGATGGATTTGAGGTTGGGATACCATTATGGCCAATACGAGTACACCATCATGTCCTTCGGTTTAACCAACGCCCCAGCCACCTTCTCTCGGTTAATGAACTCAATCTTCATGGAGTATTTGGATAAATTCGTCGTGGTTTACCTCGATGATATACTCATCTAATCCAAGAACGAGGAAGAACATGCCGAACATCTAAGGCTAGTGTTGATGAAACTTCGAGAGCATCGCCTTTATGCGAAGTTCTCTAAAGGCGAATTTTGGTTGCCAGAAGTGACCTATCTAGGACATGTAATCTCTGGTAATGGTATTACTGTCAATCCCGAGCGAGTTCAAGCTGTCCTTAATTGGACTCCACCTGAATCGATCAAGCAAGTTCGGAGTTTCCTTGGCTTAGCGAGCTATTGTCGTCGCTTTGTCGAGAATTTCTCCAAAGTTGCTAAACCTCTAACTGAACTCCTCAAGAAAGATAAAAAGTTCGAGTGGACTCCACAATGTGAGCACAGTTTCCAGGAAGTGAAAAGACGCCTGACTTCTGCTCCCGTACTGGTACCACCAGACTTCTCCAAGGACTTTGTTATCTATTGCAATGCCTCGCGACAAGGACTAGGTTGCATTCTCATGCAAGATCGACACGTAATTGTTTATGCTTCACGGCAATTACACCCACATGAGGAAAACTACCCTACTCATGATCTAGAGCTTGCAGCTGTACTCCATGCACTCAAAACCTGGCGACATTACCTCCTCGGTAATCGTTGTGAAATCTTCACTGATCACCAAAGTATGAAGTACATATTCACCCAACCAGATTTGAATCTTAGGCAAAGACGTTGGGTCGAGTTGATCACAGATTTCGACTTAGGGATAACTTACACCCCGGGAAAAGCCAACGTCATGGATGATGCGCTAAGTCGTAAATCTTATTGCAACAATCTGATGTTGCAACAAAGTCAACCACTTCTCCACGAGGAATTTTGGAAGCTTAACCTTCACATTGTTCCTCAAGGATTCCTTTCCACCTTGGTGGCGAAACCTACCCTTAGGGATCAGATCATCAAAGCTCAGAAGGTAGATCTGGGGATTTCCCGTATCAAAAGAAACATCAAGAAAGGAGTTGCGAATTGTTTCTCCATTGATGATCAAGGAGTCGTATACTTCGGGAACCGTCTAGTGGTTCCCAAAGTGCGAAAACTGAGGCAATTGATCCTTAAGGAAGCTCATGAATCTCCTCTCACCATTCATCCCGGTAGCACTAAGATGTATCAGGACCTACGCCAGAGGTTCTGGTGGACTAGGATGAAAAGAGAAATCGCTCAGTATATTGCTAACTGCGACGTCTGTCGTCATGTAAAAGCAGAGCATCAACGGCCTGCTGGCACCCTTCAACCCTTAGCTATTCCTGAATGGAAATGGGATAAAATTGTTATGGATTTCATCACCGGTTTTCCCAGGACCAAGAGAGGGAATAATGCTATCTTCGTCATTATCGATCGTCTTTCCAAAGTGGCCCATTTCCTGCCTCTTCGCGAGAGTATAACCTCTAGTCAGTTAGCAGACTTGTACATCTCCCGAATAGTGTCCCTCCATGGTGTTCCACTGGAAATTAACTTGGATCGAAGAAGTCTCTTCACCTTTCAATTTTGGGAAAGTTTCCAAAATGCTATGGGAACCCGCCTTTCCTTTAGCACTGCCTTTCACCCTCAATCAAGTGGTCAAGTACAACGCATCAACCAGATTCTAGAAGACATGCTTCGAGCTTCTGTTTTCTCATTCAGAATGGACTGGGAGAAATGCCTTCCATTTGCCGAATTTGCTTATAACAACAGCTTTCAATCTAGCTTGGGTAAAGCCCCTTTTGAAGTTCTCTATGGACGAAGGTGTCGAACGCCTCTTAACTGGTTAGAAACCAGGGAAAGACAATTCTTTGGCCCGGATATGATCCAGTAAGCAGAAGAGCAAGTTCGCATCGTTCATGAGAAGTTGAAAACATCCCAATCTCGTCAAAAGAGACAATATGACCGAAAACATAAGGCTATGACTTTTGAGGTTGACGAGAAGGCTTACCTTCGGGTTACTCCTCTGAAGGGAACCCATCGTTTCGGTATCAAAGGCAAATTGGCTCCACGCTACATTGGACCTTTTCGCATTCTTGCCAAACGAGGAGAAGTTGCCTACCAATTGGAACTACCTCCGCATCTCTCCAGAGTCCATGATGTCTTCCACGTTTCTCAACTCAGGCGTTGCTTCTCGGATCCTATCCGTGGAGTGGACCACGAAACGCTTGATCTTCAAGATAATCTCACGTATCGAGAGTACCCCGTTTGTATCCTCGATCAAGCCGAGCGTACCACTCGACGACATAATATCAAGTTTCTCAAGGTTCAATGGTCGCACCATTCTGAGAAAGAAGCAACTTGGGAAAGGGAGGATCGTCTTCGACTCGAGTATCCCGCCTTCTTCCCGGAGAATCCTAAATCTCGGGACGAGATTCTTTTGAGTGGGGGTGAGTTGTCACACCCTAGCTAGTTCATCCATTAGAGTGTTGTATCATGTCTATTCCATTCAACAGAAACTTGAAATGGGGATGACAGAACCCCCAGCCCCCTCTGAATCCAACTAGGGTTTATTAAAAATATTTTCAATGAACCTGAAATGCCCTTCTAAAATGTCCACCATTTTTGTCTTGGTTCAGAACCTCTGCCAAAAGTGGTGCACAATTTTCTAGGTCATCCTAAGGACTTTGAATTAAATCAAAAGTATTTGAATTTGGACATTTAAAATTTATAAAATATTTTAAATGTCCAAATAATCCTAAACTAAAATGTTCCATGTTGTTTATATTCTAAACAGTGGGCATGAGAAGTTTGGGGATTTTTGGAGTTGCTTAGGTATTTTTAGAAAGTCCACAAACTTACAGAAAAATAGAAAAGGAAAATCAAAGAAAAGCAGAGGCTTACCTGGCGCCCACCTGGTAAGCCCACCTGCCGGCCCAGCCCAGCCACCGCTCCAGCGAGCTGCTTGGCTTGGCCAGGCACGCAGCCAGGTGCTCGACGTCGGCACCAGAGCGTGCCATGCAGCTGCCTGCCGCCCTGCTTCCTCCCCTCGCCGTTTTGCCGCCCTGGGTCAGTCACCCACTCCTCCCCCGAGCTCACAGACACGCCCCTTCCTCCCCAGATCCTCTCCCTCGCTCTCCCGCAGCATGGATGACGCCACCGCAGCCGCACCGTCGCCGTAGTCGTGCTCTCCGTCGCCCTACGCCGCGCTACCGTGTCCAGGAGCTCCGCCACCCTCCTCTCCTTCGAGCTAGCCGAGCCCCGAGCGATCGCTTGCCTCGAAGCATCTGCACCAACCTCTTCCGACCCCGCCACCGCGGGAGATCCCTTTCGCCGTTGCCGCCGCACCAGCTCGTCCCCAACCGCGCCGTCTGCTCCCTCGAGACCGCCGTGAGCCCAGCTACCTTCTCCCCCTTCCCTTTCTTGCTCTCGTGCACCACAGCAAGCACACGAAGCTTCACCGCACGCGCCACCGCCGAGCTCATCACCGACGTGTCTCCGTCCAACCACCGGCCACACCACCGTGTCCAACACACTCACTGCATCCCCAGGAGCCCAACACACCTCACCACGTGCCTCGCCGTGCCCCGTAGCTTCGGGTTCGACCTCACCCGAACTCCGGCGACTGCCAAGGTCGTCGCCATCGACGTTTCCGGCCACCCCGAGATCAACCACCACCACCAAGTGTTGCGGCTTGCTCCCAGCTACACGTAGATGCCCTCCGCCACTCATTTGGTCGCCGAAACGCACTAATGCACTCTCTCCGCCGGATCTAGCCTTGCCGGCGGCTAAACACCGGCGGGTTTGACCCCATTTTCTTGACTGGGTGGGCCCAGGTTGACTCCCCCTGAGTCTATGACAAGTGGGGCCCGTTCTGCTAATTAACTTAGATTAGCACTAACTAAATTTAGTTAGTTTATATAACTACTGACAGGCGGGACCCACTGGTCAGTTTGACCTGGACCAGATCCGTTGACCACTGACGTCATCCTGACGTAATGCTGACGCAGTAAGTTATTTACTGGAATTATTATTACACAGAAAATTCCAGAAAATACCACAAACTTCAAAAAATCATAGAAATTACTCTGTAGCTCCAAATGCAAAGTGTTATATATGAAAAATGATCAGAAAAATCCAATATATCCATCTGTACTGGTTTCATGAATGTTTAATCAAACTTACCTGTTGTTTAGTACAGAAAAAGTTGAAGCACTTAAAAGGGCCACTTATGAGTTTGAAACTTGAATCTTTGGTTCAAAATAGTTCAAACCCATCTGGTCTTAGTTGCATTAGCCCAATACACTCATTTTGCCATGTCTCATGCATGCATCATATTGTTGCATATTGTTTGGTGATGATTGTGTATCAGTGCTCTCTGCGGCAGGTCCTGCCCCCGAGGAGTACCGTGATTACCCCAACGAAGAACAATACGAGTGCACCGACCCATCAGGCAAGCAACCAACCATTTGATCATATCGATACAATCCCGTGTTCTCGCTCCTGCTCTCTTTTACTGCATTAAGACAACGCGATTCAAACTGTTGTTTGCTGCGGTAGTTGAACCCATTTCCTCTGCATGAACTATCATTGCCACAGTAACTAGATGAAACCCACTAGCATGTGTAGGAGTTGATCGAGCCATGTGTATGTGTTGTTCCAACCTTGCTATGCCTGCTATGCTTAGAGTCGTGTCAAGTCTAGTTCATCTGGGTGATGGGCTAGAGTGAAATGATCATGTGGCTATGAGAGTAATGTGTTGAACACGATTTGGTAAAGGTATCGATGAGAGGCCATGTAGGAGTACATGGTGGGTTGTTTCATTGAAGCCGTCCTTAAGCACTGAGATCTGCATGTGTGATTTAAGAATTAGCTACTACCATGCATTGGGCCCGAAACCAATGGACCCTCTTGGCTTCTTATTCACCCTAGTCCTCTGTCCAGGAGTTGCATGTAGTTTCTGGTGTTTGTAGCCTACTATAGGCCGTGGACAGCGCTGACCCGCGGGGTGGGCTGTGATGCGGTAGGTACGTGGCACGGTGTACCGGATGCCCGTTAGGTATCTCGGGAACCCTGTACACATCGTTCGGGGCCGTATGTGGAAACCTCGGCCGGACTCCCTGCGGATGGAACCTGAATAGGCGATAAACCTGGACTAGAGACTTAGGTGTTTAGGTAGGTCGTGGCCGACACCCACGTTGGGCTTCCGCTTGAAGGTTGCCGAGTACATGTCGTGTAAATGGCGGTAAGTGGTGAGAGCGTGTATGAAGAAGTACACCCCTGGAGGGTTAACATCATCTATTCGAATAGCCACGTCCGCGGTAAAGGACTACTTGGTTGCCTATACAGTTCATAGACAAGTAAATGGAAACTACTAAAAGCCTCAAGATAAGCGTGAGTGCCGAGGATGGCTCTTCCGTAGGAAGACGGAGGTGGATCCTCGGTAGTGTATTGAAATGGTGAGTAGTGGACTCGAGTGTGCAAAACCATTTCAAGTTGGAGTCTCGTAGGATAGCTTAGCCAAGAGTCAAAGCTGGCTTGCTGCAATAACCCCACCAACCCTTCTTGATAATGTGCATGTATGTAGGATCTGATGTAAGTCTTGCTGAGTACCTTTGTGCTCATGTTGCTTTAATTTACATTTTACAGAAGATGCTACAACCCCTTCTGACGGGTTCTTCGTAGACGTTGACATCGATGAGTAGACTGAGGCCCAGGTGGTGATCCTGAGCTTGTGAAGGACCATGTAGTATAGCTAGGCTTACCCAAGCCTCTTTTATGTTACTAGTTGTCTGTACTCAGACAAGATACTTCCGCTGTTGGCTTGTATGCTTGTATGACTTGAATGTGGGTCGTGTGACCCGTACTTGTGTGTATGCTATGTATGGCTCTCTGAGCCTTTAAATAAAGTACTTGTGTTGTAGAGTCATGTTGTGATGCCTCGTTGTATTTGCACATATCGAGCATATTGTGTGTATGATTGAAATGCTTGGTATGTGTTGGATCTGACTATCTAGTTGTTTATCCTTAGTAGCCTCTCTTACCGGGAAATGTCTCCTAGTGCTTCCACTGAGCCATGGTACCTTGCTACTGCTCCGGAACACTTAGGCTGGTCGGCATGTGTCCTTCTACGTTCCTGTGTCTGTCCCTTCGGGGAAATGTCACGCGATGAATACCGGAGTCCTGCTAGCCCGCTACATCCCGGTTTACCGGAGTCCTGCTAGCCCAGTGCTACAGCCCGGATTCACTCGCTGATGACTGACACGTTCGATGCTGGGTCATGGATGCCTGTCCCTGCAAGTCTGTGCAACTTTGGGTTTACGACTAGCCATGTCAGCCCGGGCTCCTTACCATATGGATGCTAGCGACACTATCATATACGTGTGCCAAAAGGCGCAAACAGTCTTGGGCAAAGGTAAGGCGAGACCCGTGGGAAAACCATGCGTGAGGCCGCAAAGTGATATGAGGTGTTACATGCTAGATCAATGTGGCATTGAGTCGGGGTCCTGACATACACTGCGTTTCTATTGCTACATATGCTGGCGAGCTAGGAGTTGATCCTCAGGCCGATTGTGCAAATTGACCTAAGTCTCAGGGGCTACTAGGATAAGCAGTTTTATGTTTTCCTTCAGGTGCATCTCGGGTTTTAGAACAACACACACCTTGAGGGCTATTGGATATACATATACTGGCTATATATCTTGGCAGAGAATAAATTGCACCAATCAAAAATATTCACAAAAAATCAGCCCGCGGTCGGGGTGGTGCACCACCTCAGAAGCAGTCCGGCATAAAGCTCGTGCACCAGTGGCTGGCTCCATAGAGGGCATTTCCGGCATTAAGATCGGCTGGATTCGTTCTATTTTAAAAGGCCGAGGTAGTTTGCGACACCTCGGATGCTGACCATTGCTACGTCTTGAGCTTGCGTTGGTTTTCCTTGAAGAGGAAAGGGTGATGCAGCAATAGTAGAGTAAGTATTTCCCTCAGTTTTTGAGAACCAAGGTATCAATCCAGTAGGAGGCACCTCAAAAGTCCCACGCACCTACACAAACAAACAAAGAACTCGCAACCAACGCAATAAAGGGGTTGTCAATCCCTTCATGACCACTTGCTAAAGTGAGATCTAATAGAGATAGAATGATAAGATAAATATATTTTTGGTATTTTATAATATAGATGCAAAAAGTAAAGATGCAAATAAAAGTAGATTGATAGCTTATATGATAAAGGATAGACCCGGGGGCCATAGGTTTCACTAGAGGCTTCTCTCAAGATAGCATAAGTATTAAGGTGGGTGAACAAATTACTGTCGAGCAATTGATAGAAAAGCGAATAATTATGAGATTATCTAGGCATGATCATGTATATAGGCATCACGTCCGCAACAAGTAGACCGACTCCTCCCTGCATCTACTACTATTACTCCACACATCGACCGACTCCTGCCTGCATCTAGAGTATTAAGTTCATAAAGAACAGAGTAACGCATTAAGCAAGATGACATGATGTAGAGGGATAAACTCAAGCAATATGATATAAACCCCATATTTTTATCCTCGATGGCAAAAATACAATACGTGCCTTGCTGCCCCTGCTGTCACTGGGAAAGGACACCGCAAAATTGAACCCAAAGCTAAGCACTTCTCCCATGGCAATAAAGATCAATCTAGTAGGCCAAACCAAACTGATAATTCGAAGAGACTTGCAAAGATAACTCAATCATACATAAAAGAATTCAGAGGAGATTCAAATATTTCTCCTAGATAAACTTGATCATAAACCCACAATTCATCGGATCTCGACAAACACACCGCAAAAAGAGTTTACATCGAATAGATCTCCAGAAGAGAGGGGGAGAACATTGTATTGAGATCCAAAAAGAGAGAAGAAGCCATCTAGCCAATAACTATGGACCCGAAGGTCTGTGGTAAACTACTCTCAACTCATCGGAGGGGCTATGGTGTTGATGTAGAAGCCCTCCGTGGTCGATTCCCCCTCCGGCGGAGCGCCGGCGAAGGCCTCAAGCTGGGATCTCGCGGATACAGAAGGTTACGGTGGTGGAAATTGTGTTTCGTTGTCTCCTTGGATGTTTTCGGGGTACGTAGGCTTATATAGGTGGAAGAAGTACGTCGGTGGCTGCCCGAGGGGCCCACGAGATAGGGGGCGCGCCCAGAGGGGGTGGACGCTCCCTCCTGTCTCGTGGCCGCCTCGGCTGCTTCTTGACTTGCACTCCATGTCCTCTGGATCACGTTCACGCTCCCTAAAGTTTCATTCCATTTGGACTCCATTTGATATTCCTTTTCTTTGAAATACTGAAATAGGCAAAAAAAACAGCAATACGGGTTGGGCCTCCGGTTAGTTGGTTAGTGCCAAAATGATATAAATATGTAAAATAAAGCCTATAAACATCCAAAAGGGGTAATATAATAGCATGGAACAATCAAAAATTATAGATACGTTGGAGACGTATCAAGCATCCCCAAGCTTAATTCCTGCTCGTCCTCGAGTAGGTAAATCATAAAAACTGAATTTTTTATGTGGAATGCTACCTAGCATAATTCTCAATGTAATTTTCTTTATTGTGGCATGATCGTTCAAATCCAAATGATTCAAAATAAAAGTTCATATTGACATAAGAAATAGTGATACTTCAAGCATACTAATCAAAGTAATCATGTCTTCTCAAAATAACATGGCCAAAGAAAGTTATCCCTACAAAATCATATAATCTGGCTTTTGCTCTATCTTCATCACACAAAGTATTTAATCATGCACAACCCTGATGACAAGCCAAGCAATTGTTTCATACTTTAGTAATCTCAAAAAATTTCAATTTTCACGCAATACATGAGCGTGAGCCATGGACATAGCACTATATGTGGAATAGAATGGTAGTTGTGGAGAAGAAAAAAAGGAGAAGATAGTCTCACATCAACTAGGTGTATCAACGGGCTATGGAGATGCCCATTAATAGATATCAATGTGAGTGAGTAGGGATTGCCATGCAACAGATGCACTAGAGCTATAAATATATGAAAGCTCAACAAAAGAAACTAAGTGGGTGTGCATCCAAATTTCTTGCTCACGAAGACCTAGGGCATTTTGAGGAAGCCCATCATTGGAATATACAAGCCAAGTTCTATAATGAAAAATTCCCACTTAGTATATGCAAGTGACAACATAGGAGACTCTCTATCATGAAGATCATGGTGCTACTTTGAAGCACAAGTGTGGAAAAAGAGATAGTAGCATTGTCCCTTCTCTCTTTTTCTCTTATTTTATTTTTTTCTTTTCTTTTTCTTTTTCTCTTTTTTTTTATTTTTTTCTTTGGCCTTTCTTTTTTCTTTTTTATTTTTGGCCTTTCTCTTTTTTTTTGTAAAGTCCGAAGTCTCATCCCGACTTGTGGGGGAATCATAGTCTCCATCATCCTTTCCTCACTGGGACAATGCTCTAATAATGAAGATCATCACACTTCTATTGATTTACAACTCAAAACTAGAACAAGATGTGACTATATATGAACGCCTCCGGCGATGTACCGGGATATGCAATGAATCAAGAGCGACATGTATGAAGATTATGAAGGTGGCCTTGCCACAAATACGATGTCAACTACATGATCATGCAAAGAGCAATATGACAAAAGTAATGCGTGTCATATGAACGGAACGGTGGAAAGTTGCATGGCAATATATCTTGGAATGGCTATGGAAATGCCATAATAGGTAGGTATGGTGGCTGTTTTGAGGAAAGTATATGGTGGGTGTATGGTACCGGCGAAAGTTGCACGGCACAAGAGAGGCTAGCAATGGTGGAAGGGTGAGGGTGCGTATAATCCATGGACCCAACATTAGTCAAAAGAACTCATATACTTATTGAAAAAATCTATAAGTCATCAAAAACGAAGTATTACGCGCATTATCCTAGGGGGATATATTGGTAGGAAAAGACCATCGATCGTCCCCGACCGCCACTCATAAGGAAGACAATGAATAAATAAAATTGTGCTCCAACTTCATCACAAAGCGGTTCACCATACGTGCATGCTACGGGAATCACAAACTTCAACACAAGCATTTTTCATAATCACCCAGCTAGCATGACTTTAATATCACTACCTCCATATCTCAAAACAATTATCAAGTATCAAATTGATCATAGCATCCAATTCACTTTCTATGATAGTTTTTATTATACCCAACTTGGATGCTCATCATTCTAGGACCAAATTTCTAACCATAGCAAATACCATGCTGTTCTAAAAGACTCTCAAAATAATATAAGTGAAGCATTAGAGACTAGCAATATCTTCAAAATTAAACCACCGCCATGCTCTAAAAAATATAAGTGAAGCACTATAGCAAAACCTATCAAGCTCAAAAGATATAAGTGAAGCACATAGTGTATTCTAGCAAATTCTAATCCAGTGGGCTTCTCCCAAAAGGTGTGTACAGCAAGGAAGATTGTGGTAAACTAAAAATCAAAGACTAATATAATACACGACGCTCCAAGAAAAACACATATCATGTGGCGAATAAAAATATAGCTCCAAGTAAAGTTACCAATGAACGAAGACGAAAGAGGGGCTACCTTCCCGGGGCATCCACAAGCTTAGGCTTTTGGCTATTATTGCATATCTTGGGGTGCCATGGGCATCCCCAATCTTAGGCTCTTGCCACTCCTTATTCCATAGTCCATCAAAGCTCTACCCAAAACATGAAAACTTCACAACACAAAACTCAACAGAAAATCTTATAAGCTCCGTTAGTGAAAGAAAACAAAACCACCACATAAGGTACTGTAATGAAATCATTCTTTATTTATTTTGGTGTTAAACCTACTGTATTCAAACTTCTCTATGGTTTCTAAACTATTTTACTAGCCATAGATGCATCAAAATAAGCAAACAACACACGAAAAACAGAATCTGTCAAAAACAGAACAGTCTGTAGCAATCCGTAACTAACGCAAACTTCTGGAACTCTAAAAATCCTAACAAAATTGGAAGTCCTGGATAATTTTTCTATCGATCATAAGCAAAAAGAATAAATGCAAAATCACGTTTCTGTGATTTAACAAAACTAAATTTGTGCGCGCAAAGTTTCTGTTATTCAGCAGAATCAAATCAACTATCATCATAGGTTATCCTATAGGTTCTACTTGGCACAAACAATAATTAAAACATAAAAACACATCTAAACAGAAGGTAGATGCTAAATTTATTACTAAACAGGAACAAAAACAAAAAACACAAATAAAATTGGGTTGCCTCCCAACTAGCGCTATCGTTTAACGCCCCTAGCTAGGCATAAAAGAGAAGATAGATCTAAGTAGTGCCATCTTTGGCACTTGGAAAGGAAAAAGAGGATCTCCTTTCAATGGCATTCATTCTTCTATTTAGTGTAAGCACATTTCCATCAATGGATGAAGTAAGATTAAGCACATTACGGAAATTTGTATCTAGGCTAGTCTTCATCTCTTTGATAATTTCATTTTGATAAAAGCACAAGAGAGTAGTTGATTCAACCTTATCATTCATAGGGTGCCCAAATATGGTTTTCATTTTTTCATAAGTATCTATAGCATCCGCTTCAAGAGAACCTTCTTCAAAAATAGAATCTAAAACTTGTTTAAAAGAAGCGGGCAAGCCAAAATAGAATTTTTTTAAGTAAACTTCAATTTGATATTGTGGCACATAGCTAGCCCGAATCCTTAATAACCTATCACAAGCATCTTTTAAAGACTCATCAAGTAAATAATGAAAAATTCCAGAGTCATCCTCATCAAAATTATTTAAGCTCTCATTGGTGACCCCGGTGGGTCTTTCTATAGCATCATTATTCATGAGCTTAGAGAGGATAGAGGGGTTATCCAAGGTACTAGAACCTAGGAAAGGGCCCTTAGTTCTTTTTGATTCGGCCATGGCAACGGGAAGGCAAACGGAAAAGAGAGGAAAAGATTGGGAAAGAGAGGGCAAATAAAACTTCAAGGATGAAGTGGGGGAGAGGAAAACGAGAGGCAAATGGCAAATAATGTAAATGCGAGGGAGATGAGTCTGTGATGGGTACTTGGTATGTCTTCACTTGAGGAAAGACTTCCCCGGCAATGGCGCCAGAAATCCTTCTTGCTACATCTTGAGCTTGCGTTGGTTTTCCTTGAAGAGGAAAGGGTGATGCAGCAATAGTAGCGTAAGTATTTCCCTCAGTTTTTGAGAACCAATGTATCAATCCAGTAGGAGGCTCCTCAAAAGTCCCACGCACCTACACAAACAAACAAAGAACTCGCAACCAACGCAATAAAGGGGTTGTCAATCCCTTCACGGCCACTTGCGAAAGTGAGATCTAATAAAGATAGTATGATAAGATTAATATATTTTTGGTATTTTATAATATAGATGCAAATAAAAGTAGATTGAAAGCTTATATGATAAAGGATAGACCCGGGGGCCATAGGTTTCACTAGAGGCTTCTCTCAAGATAGCATAAGTATTACGGTGGGTGAACAAATTACTATCGAGCAATTGATAGAAAAGCGAATAATTATGAGATTATCTAGGCATGATCATGTATATAGGCATCACGTCCGCAACAAGTAGACGGACTCCTGCCTGCATCTACTACTATTACTCCACACATCGACCGACTCCTGCCTGCATCTAGAGTATTAAGTTCATAAAGAACAGAGTAACACATTAAGCAAGATGACATGATGTAGAGGGATAAACTCAAGCAATATGATATAAACCCCATCTTTTTATCCTCGATGGCTGCAATACAATACGTGCCTTGCTGCCTCTGCTGTCACTGGGAAAGGACACCGCAAGATTGAACCCAAAGCTAAGCACTTCTCCCATGGCAAGAAAGATCAATATAGTAGGCCAAACCAAACTGATAATTCTAAGAGACTTGCAAAGATAACTCAATCATACATAAAAGAATTCAGAGGAGATTCAAATATTTCTCATAGATAAACTTGATCATAAACTCACAATTCATCGGATCTCGCCAAACACACCGCAAAAAGAGTTTACATCGAATAGATCTCCACAAGAGAGGGGGAGAACATTGTATTGTGATCCAAAAAGAGAGAAGATGCCATCTAGCTAATAACTATGACCCCGAATGTCTTTGGTAAACTACTCACAACTCATCAGAGGGGCTATGGTGTTGATGTAGAAGCCCTCCATGGTCGATTCCCCCTCCAGCGGAGCGCGGCGAAGGCTCCAAGATGGGATCTCGCGGATACAGAAGGTTATGGTGGTGGGAATTGTGTTTCGTTGTCTCCCTGGATGTTTTCGGGGTACGTAGGCTTATATAGGAGGAAGAAGTACGTCGGTGGCCGCTCGAGGGGCCCACGAGATAGGGGGGCGCGCCCAGAGGGGGCGGGCACTCCCTCCTTTCTCGTGGCCGCCTCGGCTGCTTCTTGACTTGCACTCCAAGTCCTCTGGATCACGTTCGTTCCAAAAATCACGCTCCCAAAGGTTTCATTCTGTTTGGACTCCGTTTGATATTCCTTTTCTACGAAATACTAAAATAGGCAAAAAACAGCAATATGGGCTGGGCCTCCGGTTAGTAGGTTAGTCCCAAAAATGATATAAATGTGTAAAATAAAGCCCATAAACATCCAAAAGGGGTAATATAATAGCATGGAACAATCAAAAATTATAGATACGTTGGAGACGTATCAACCATCGTTGGAGCTCGGAAGTGGTCCGGCATAAAGCTCGGATTCGAATGGCTCGTTCCATAGAGAACTTTTCAGCGATAAACTCGGATAACCTCCTTCAAACTTTTTTAAGCCAAGGTGATCTAAGACACCTCAGATATAGTCTGGCGTCGAAGCTTGGACACAGTCTGGCGTTGGTGCTCAGATATAGTCCGGCGTTGATGCTCGGCTGCACAAGATGTCTCGGATGCAGTCCGGTGTTGGAGTTCGGATGCAAGAGGACACCGCTGGATGGGAATAACTTCAAACCCGAGGAGTGGCGTAAAAAATAACAAGGCATTGATAAGGCCGAGAATTTAAAGGGGCTCCTCGAATACCCGATGTGTAAACTCTCTGGATTCACTCCAGCAATCCTCAAGATCGAAGATGAGATGATTTGTTGAACCAGTTTTCAAGACCGATGACCAATGATGAGGAATAGTTCGGAAGAATCAAGGAGCATCCACAACTTGAAGACCGGTTCAGGGGGCTACTGACGGTGTCCTGGACTAGGGGGTACTAATGACCCACAAGTGTAGGGGATCTATCATAGTCCTTTCGATAAGTAAGAGTGCCGAACTCAACAAGGAGCAGAAGGAAATGATAAGAGGTTTTCAGTAAGGTTTTCTATGCAAGCACTGAAATTGTAGGTAATAGATAGTTTTGTGATAAGATAAATTGTAACGAGTAACAAGTAAATAAATTAAATAAAGTGCAGCAACGTGGCCCAATCATTTTTGTAGCAAAGGACAAGCCTGGACAATTTCTTATAATGAGAAAAGAGCTCCCGAGGACACATGGGAATTATCGTCAAGCTAGTTTTCATCACGCTCATATCATTCGCATTCGGTACTTTGATAATTTGATATGTGGGTGGACCAGTGCTTGGGTACTTCCCTTACTTGGATAAGCATCCCACTTATGATTAACCCCTATTGCAAGCATCCGCAACTACAAAAGGAGTACTAAGGTAAACCTAACCATAGCATTAAACATATGGATCCAAATCAGCCCCTTACGAAACAACGCATAAACTAGGGTTTAAGCTTCTTTCACTCTAGCAACCCATCATCTACTTATTACTTCCCAATGCCTTCCTCTAGGCCCAATAATGGTGAAGTGTCATGTAGTCGATGTTCACATAACACCACTAGAGGAAAGGCAACATACATCTCATCAAAATATCGAACAAATACCAAATTCACATGACTACTAATAGCAAGACTTCACCCATGTCCTCATGAACAAACGTAACTACTCACAAAGCATATTAATGTTCATAATCAAATGAGTAATAATATGCACTAAGGATCTAAACATATGATCTTCCACCAAGTAAACCAATTAGCATCAACTACAAGGAGTAATCAACACTACTAGCAACCCACAGGTACCAATTTGTGGTCTTGATACAAGATTGGATACAAGAGATGAACTAGGGTTTTGAGAGGAGATGGTGCTGGTGAAGATGTTGATGGAGATTGACCCCCTCCTGATGAGAGGATCGTTGGTGATGACGATGGTGATGATTTTCCGCTCCCGGAGGGAAGTGTCCTCGGCAGAACAGCTTTGTCGGAGCTCTAGATTGGTTCCACCAAGGGTCCGCCTCATGGCGGTGGAGTTTCGTCCCGTAAGCTTGCCCACGATTTTTTCCAGGGTAAAAGCCTTCATATAGCAGATGGACACCGGAGGGCCACCAGGGGGCCCAGGAGACAGGGGGCACGCCTAGTAGGGGTGGGCGCGCCCCCACCCTCCTGGCCAGGGTGTGGGCCCCCTCTGGTGTTTCTTCCGCTCAATAATTCTTATTAATTCCAAAAATAAGTTTCGTGGAGTTACATGATTTTTGGAGCAGTGCAGAATAGGTTTCCAATGTTTGCTCCTTTTCCAGCCAGAATTCCAGCTGCCGGCATTCCCCTTCTTCATGGTAAACCTTGTAAAATAAGAGAGAATAGCCATAAATATTGAGATATAATGTGTAATAATACCCCATAATGCAATAAATATTGATATAAAAGCATGATGCAAAATGGACGTATCAACTCCCCCAAGCTTAGACCTCGCTTGTCCTCAACTAGAAACGGTACATCAGGATGCTAAGTTGAAGATGTTTTATACTCCCTCCGTTCCCAAATATAAGTCTTTTTAGATATTTCAATAAGGGACTACATACGAAACAAAATGAGTGAATCTACACTCTAAAATATGTCTACATACATTCGTATGTTGTAGTCTATTTGAAATGGCTAGAAAGATTTATATTTAGGAACGGAGGGAGTAGTTTATATTGAATTATTGATAAACACTCAACAAGCCACGCATGTATAGGATGCACATGCAGCCACACATGTACACAAGCCAACGCACTAACTCCATCCGATCCAACTCATGCACATACGCGCACATCATGGAGCACACAACGCACGTACACAACACGTGCATGCACACACGCTCGGCCGTAGAATGCACGTGAATAACACATGCATGCGCACACACTCGGCTGCATCGAGGCGTGCGCCATCCACAGCGACGTCCGTTTCGTCGTGCTACGGCGAAGTTCGCACACAACGACGCCTACACATATCTCTTGCAGCACCTCTTTGCCGTCGTTGCTCAACGACAAGTCGGAGATGAAGACGACCGCAACCTCAGCCTTAGAGCTAGCACCGATGGAAAAACACGCACGCTGCACGCGCACGAGCATGTACGGAGTGCCCATGACGTGGTGGTGGTGCATCCCCAGTCTTCTCTACTCCTTTTGCGCACGTTGTGTATCAAGGCGGCTGCATGCCAATGATGATGTGGGTGAGATCGTCTAGGACTCAGATGATGACGAGGAAAATTATGAGACACAAGGTGACATACACCGTCAAGGTCCACGGTCAAGGGGGTGCTAGTAAGTGCTTAGATGTGCTTAGATGAGGTGCTAAGTGCATTAAATGACTTAGTAACTCAAGTCTTCAATGCATAGGTGCTTAGTTTATTGGTGCCACATCATATTTTATGCCTACGTGGGAGGCTTAGCAGCTATACATGGTCGAGCACTGGGAGAGGCCAAGGCTGGTCATAGTGGGGAGTAACTTATACTGTAACATATTACTATGTTACTCTAAACATCTCTATAAACCGGAAAGGAGAGAGTAGTAACATAGACTAGTGTCATATGCAGAGTATGGGAGCACATGATATTTCCCCGTCTGGACCGGTCCCAAGTTGGCTTCTCACCTTCTTGGCCCAACAAAAACCCCTCCCCCCTCCCGCGCGTGCTTCCCGCCCGGCGCTAGCTGAGCCTGCCGCTCCACATTGATGGCAAGTCAGGGCAACGCGACCTCTCACTGCTGTCGGATATCGGGTTCTGGCAAAACCCTTAAGGTTCAAACTCTGGGGTGCGCATGAAGATCTTCTCCCTACCGATCCACGCCCCAAAACCTCACCGCGAATCTAAGCTACACGATGAACAACAAGAGGGACACGAGGTCTATACTAGTTCGGGCCACCATTGTGGTGTAATATCCTACTCTAGTGTGTGGTGGTGGATTGCCTCTGGGGCTGGTGATGAACAGTACAGAGGAAGAACAACCTCGCGAGGGGTGTTCTTGAGCTGGTGCAGTGTTCTACTTGGGAAGGATTCGATCAGCTCTTGATCCGGTCTCCTTTGGATCATCCCCCCTCTCTACGGTTGTGGCTATCTCTATTTATAGGGGCCCTGGTCCTCTTCCCAAATATTGAGCGGGAAGGGAGCCAACAACGGCCATTTTGAAGGGGGACAGCTAGTACAAGTTATCCTAAGTAATGTTCGTCTTCGACTGCAAAAGGCACTGGCGATGATGACGTCTTGTTCTCCACGGTGACCTCCGTCCTGCCGTCCTGCTGGTCTTGGTCTTGTTGCGCGCGTTGGCGAGGGAGAAGGCGTAATCAAGCTTCTCATCATTCTGTGAGTTGATGGGACAAATCAAAGTTATTTAGTACGTACTCTCTCCGAAAAAGGGTTGACCATGTCATTGCTACCATCCCGTGCTCCGTCGTTGAGTACATGCACTATTCACATGCCATCGAGGAGAAAAAATATCGCGTAGGTGCCATCAAAGTGCATGACTCACTTACGCACTGCTTATCTGATTATCTCCATTTTCTTGCATGACACGTGCACCTTGATGCTAGATGTCTCGCGTGTCGGGAAAAGGATGAACAAAGCTCACGTAAAAGAAAAGAGTTGAAGAGCATAGATTCCCGACGACCGAGAAGGAGCAAGGAACCTCGCGGTGGAGCATCTGCAAGGAACCTTGCGCGCTTACCCCTGTTTTTGCCGCCTGCCCACCTATAAACAAATAAAAGAACATGAACTTTTTGCTAACCACTAGAAACGGTAAATCAGGATGCTAAGTTGAAGATGTTTTATACTCCCTCCGTTCCCAAATATACACTACTGGAATCAGCTACTTTGCCATCTGCCAGATCTTTGCCATCAGCCACCGAAAAGCCGACGGCAAAGAAACGGCAGACGCCAAAGAAGCTCTTTGCCATGCGCCATTTCTTTGCCGTCCGCCAACTGACGGCAAAGAGGGAGGTGGCCCCCACCCACCCGCCCGTTTAAAAAAAACTTATCGCCCCACCTCTTTGCCGTCTGCTAGCGGACGGCAAAGAGAGAAAACGGCGGACGGCAAAGAGTGGCGGATGGCAAAGAGCCGAGTAACTAACGGATGCCACCCCCTGCCTGTTACTCTCCCTTCTCTTCCTCTCTTCCTCTCTCCTCCCCGACGCCCCGCCCTAGGTAAATCCACCGCCACCCCTGCCGCCCGGCACCGCCCCCGCCCCTGCCACCCGGCGCCGCCCCCGCCCCCGCACCCTTGGCCCGTCGCCCCACCACCCCTCCGCCCCCACCACACCCGCCGTCGCCCCGTCGCCCCACCACCCCTCCGCCTCCCGCCGCCCAGCGCCGCCCCCGGCCCCTGCCACCGCCCCCGCCCCGCCGCCCAGCGTCGCCCCTTCCGCCCGGCGCTGCCCCGCCCTCGCGCCCTTGGCCTGTCGCCCCACCACCCCTCCGCCCCCAGCCCACCCGCCGACGCCCCGTCACCCCGCCACCTGCCGCCCGGCGCCGTCACCCGTCCCATTGCTCCGGTGAGGGACTACTACTTTTTTTCTTCTGTTTTTTCATTTTTTTGTTGTTTAATTGTTAGTGCTAGATTGTGTTAGTGTTAGTGTTAGAAAAGAATTAGAAGTAGTAGAAAGATGAAAAATAAGAAGAAGAAAGAAGTAGAAGAAGTAGAAGAAGAAGAAAAGAAGAAACAAAAAGAAGTAAAAAAGTAGAAAAAAGATGAAAGAAGAAGAAGAAGAAAGGAAAGAAGAAGAAGAAGAGAAAGAAATAAGAAGAAGGATAGAAGGAAACACCCCGACCCCCTGACCCCGACACCACACCCCGACCCCCTGACCCCGACACCCCGACCCCGACACCCCGACCCCCTGACCCCTGACCGCAACACCCCGACCCTGACACCACACCCCGACCCCGACACGACACCCAGACACCCCGACACCCGACCCCCCGAGGCCGACGGGTTCTTATATTTGTGAATTATTAGTTAGGTCATATATTTTTCGATTTTGTTATGAAAAACATCATATATAATTGTGTTGATCGGGTTTATTTAAATGTGAAGTGGTTTCACCGCTACGAGGTTTGGTGTTCGACGACCTCGCCGTGTGTTTGACGAGCTCTGCCCCTTCGTTCGTGGGTGAGCACAAATGACATGTCCTCCTCCCCCATTAATTATTTGCTCTGTTCCGGTGTTCGTGCCGATGAAATTTGATAGCTAGCTATATATGTGTCTTGAATCATCAGTATGCGTAACCAATATGTGTCTCCCGTTCGAAAGCGTCATAGTTACAAATATGCATGCATTTGCATATTTATAACCTTGATTCTTCCGAATTGTCCAACGCTATCCATGGACAACCCCAGTATGTGTAGATTGGGTTCATATTCCCATATGCTTTGCTCCGAATCCGACGCATAAATTTTGTCAGTGCCTCCCTTGTTGTTTTCCGGGTACACATCCTCTCTGTTTCTTCCAGAGACGTGTATCAGAAAACATCGGGGAGGTGCTGCCGAAATTTTGCGTCGGATCCGGAGCATAGCATGGGAAAATGAACCCAATCTACACATACTCGGGTGGGATTAGGACCTATCATTACCTATTAGAGTGTAGGTTGCATGGACGTAATAAAATTGACAAAGTAGATCAACTGATGAATATATACATGGTGAATTATATATATAACTTTTGTGTGTCGAGTAGCTCTGAAAGTCAAGATGAGTGATCGTGCGTGGATGTATACTGGTCACGCTGGTCAGAACAAATGGAGCGCTGAATGGTTCACAAAAACCAAGGGGTTTGTGCAAGCCGCATTTGCAAATGGCCAGAGGAAAAACTGGTGCCCCTGTTTCTGGTGCGGCAATTGGGAAAAGAGGACAGAGGCTGAAAAGGGCAAACACCTGCAGAAGAATGGTTTTACGCCCGATTATACGGTGTGGACATTTCATGGTGAGTCTGCCAAACGTAACCGAGCTGAGGTGGATCGTCCTCACACCGACTAGCATGGTACCGGGATGGAAAACATGGTGCAAGACTATGATGATGCTCGGGATTCGGACGAGGAGATGGAGGAATCTGCAAAGGCCTTCAATGAAATGTTGGAGTCTTCAAAACGTCCGCTCCACGAGCACACTGAGCTTTGTCAGTTGGATGCCATCTCATAAGTAATGGCTCTGAAGGCTCAGTTCAACTTGGGCAGAGAATGCTACGACGCAATTATGACAGTATTTGGACGCTTTCTACCCAAAGGCCATGTAATGCCTGCAAACATGTACCAGTCGGACAAAATCCTCCGTGCACTGAAGATGCCCTATGAGAAGATACATGCCTGTGAGAAAGGATGTGCCTTATTTAGGCTTGACTATGCGGACTTGAACTATTGTCCCATTTGCAAGTCTTCCAGGTATATTGTGGTAGACAACGGTATGGGTGAGAAGACACAGACCAAATCCCCGTTAGTGTTCTTCGGTATATGCCAATCGTGCCAAGACTTCAATGTCTTTTCATGGTCGAAGAGACGGCCAGACAGATGACATGGCACAAAACAGGCAAAAGAACCGAACTAGATGCAGACGCGAATCTGATGATGGTACACACATCGGATGGTGTTGCGTGGAAAAAGTTTGATGAATTACATGCTGACAAAGTGGCAGATCCGAGGCATCCTCGAGTCGGCATTAGCACGGATGGGTTCAGTGTGTTTGGTATGACGGCAGCCCAATACAGTTGTTGGCCCGTATTTGTCTTTCCACTCAATCTCCCCCTGCATAGATTATGCAAAGAAAGAACATTTTCCTAACGTTGATAATTCCAGGGCCCAACTATCCGGGGAAAAATATGAATGTGTACATGAAGCCGTTTAGATGTTCCTGATGTCTATATTACGGCTCAACATGCGACCCAAACTAATCGAAATCTGAAAGGTTGGGATGTCGTTTATGAAGTGCCGCCACGTGCTAGACTATCTCCCCCAAAGGAAGAGGATTATGAACCTCACATTAACCCAGACACATATGAAGGAGAATTCTTCCAAGCGACACGTCTTTCCAAAAAGCGTTTCAAGAACCGGTATACTTCACCCCAAAACATTGAAGTAGACAGCGACAGTGAATCCCACATCACCCCAGAGGAGGAACAAGAAGAGTCGGAACAAGAAGAGGTTACTGCTGCGGATGACCGATTATGTAAAGGTGGCCTTCCACATGTTGATGCCACTGAAACCTATGAGCCCGTCATTGATTATAGTGATGAGATGATGATTATGCATTTATTGATGATACTGATCGAGATTATTAGTAGTGTCAGGTATTCAATTTTTTTATGTTGTACTTGATGATGATACACTTAAGTGATATACATATTATTATTCATGTCGGTATTTTTTTATGTTGTACTAATTTCGTATAATCTTTGTCATGGCAGGTGTTGAAAGATGGAAGGGGAGCCGACTGAGGCCAAGGACAAACGTGCCCAAATTGAAGGTGTGCCACACCATCAAGGTAGCTCCAGCTTATATCAGTTCGGGCGGAATTGGGTATGTGGTTTGCTTCATGATTAATGCAATTCATTCATCATGCTAGCTTGAGCCCTTTAATTACTAATTTACTTTGTTTCTTTCTTTCAGGCATGCTACAATAAGACGGATAAGGTGCCAGAGGGGTACGACCTGTATGCCATGGCCCACACTGCCTCTTACAAGCATGTCAAGGGGAAGGCGAGGAAAGGGGAGGAGTTTAACCCGAGCCAGATTCCCATTGATCCAGAGCAGGTGATGATATCTAGTGGCAGGAGGTCCCGTGGCTCCATAGGCATTGATCTAGAGATTTCTCCTGAGACCACGGTGAGTTTAATTTGAATGGACGTTACTTGCTAGTCTTAACATATGAGTGTCATCATGCTAACGAAACATTGTAAATGATCTTTGGTGCAGCGTAACTCCACACAAGCATCACACGATCCTTCTACAGCTACTGGCACGAGCCAGCCCGCTCCTACACCTCCATGATCAAGGTAAGTTTCTCTAGTTTTTTGCTTAACAAATGCATAAAGACCTAGACTTAGCTTTATTTCCTCCAATATGCTTACCTTAATGACCTAGAGTTAGCTTCTTTTCCTCCAAAATGACTTAATAAGCTTACTGACCTCCAAAACTAGCTATTTTACCTAAGTTAGCTCTAAAACGATCTATACTTAGCTTTGTTTCCTCGAAAATGACCTAAGTTAGTTATAATATGCTTAGTTAACTAGGTTTGCTCAATAATGACATGTACTTAGCTTACTTATGTAAAAAACGACATAATTAGCTTAGTTAGCTCATAAACGATCCATTTTACCAACGTTAGCTCTAAAATGATGCATTTTACCTAAGTTAGCTCATAAACGATCCATTTCACCTAAGTTACCTCACAAAGGATGGCGTGCTTCTTCTTCTAGTCTTCTTCTTCTAGTCACCTTTTCCTAACTTTCTTATTTGCCATTTTGCAGATTTCATTCACTTCTCGGAAGCTAGCTTGCTATGATGGAGTGCTTGTTTTTTATTTCATTCTCTTCTAGTATTCTTCTAGCTTGCTACAATGGAACTTGCTATCTTGATGAAACTTTGCATTGTAATATGTATGTGCAACTTCCTAATGGTTGCAACTTATGTGTATGTGCAATTTGCTATGTATGAATGGATGGAACTATATATGTATGTACGATGAAACTTATGTGCTTTTAAATAGCCCTGTGAAATATATCTATATATGTCATATATATTTGCTGTGAAAATTGTTGGATTAAAAAAACAGAAAAAAAGAGCCAATATGCAGGCTCTTTGCCGTCCGCCACCGACGGCAATGGCCTCTTTGCCAACAGCCGCAGACGGCAAATGAGGCACGTGGCAGCCAACTGTGCTTCCTGGGAGCTGACCCATTTAGTCAGTTTGCCTATAGTGCTAGACGGCAAAGGCAGGACGAATTTTGTCGTCAGCGGCAGACGGCAAAGGCAGGACAAATTTTGCCGTTAGCGGTGGATGACAAAGTCCTGCCGTTAGCCACCTAACAGACTAACCACGAAATTTTTGCCGTCTCTGTTCTTTGCCGTCCGCTGCTGATGGCAAAGGCCCCTTTGCCGTCAGCCACCAAAAGCGGACGACAACGTAGCTCTTTACCCGACCTTTCTTTGCCGTCCACGTTTGCCGTCCGTGGCGGATGGCAAAGACCTTTACCGTCGGCCACTCATTCCTTTGCCGTCCACCGTGGCAGACGGCAAAGTAGCTGATTCCTGTAGTGATTAGTCTTTTTAGAGATTTCAATAAGGGACTACATACGAAACAAAATGAGTGAATCTACACTCTATAATATGTCTACATACATCTGTATGTTGTAGTCTATTTGAAATGGCTAGAAAGACTTATATTTAGGAACGGAGGGAGTAGTTTATATTGAATTATTGATAACCATGCAACAAGCCACGCATGTACAAGACGCATGCAGCCACGCATGTACACAAGCCAACGCACTAACTCCATCCGATCCAACTCATACACAGAGGCGCACAACATGGAGCACACAACGCACGTACACAAGACGTGCATGCACACACGCTCGGCCGTAGAATACACGTGAATAACACATGCATGCGCACACACTCAGCTGCATGGAGGCGTGCGCGATCCACTGCGATGTCCGATTCGTCGTGCCACGGCGAAGCTCGCACGCAACGGCGCAGACGCATCTCTTGCAACACCTCTTTGTCGTCAATGCTCAACTACTAGTCGGAGACGAAGACGACCACAGCCTCGGCCTTAGAGCTAGCACCGATGAAAAAACATGAATGCTCCATGCACACAAGCACATACGTAGTGCCAACGACGTGGTGGTGGTGCGTTCCCAGTCGCCTCTACTCCTTCTGCGCACGTTGTCTATCAAGCCGGCTGCATGCTAATGATGATGTGGGTGAGATCTTCTAGGACTCAAATGATGACGAGGAAAATTATGAGACACAAGGTGATGTACACCATCAAGGTCCACCGTTAAGGGGGTGCTAGTAAGTGCTTAGATGTGCTTAGAGCAAGTACAATAGAGCTGAGTCAGCGGGCTATAAGGAATAAACTAGTATATTTCTGCTTAGTTGGAGGAAAGAGAAGAGGAGAGAGAAGGTAAGCGGGCTCTTCGCGAAGAGCCAGCTCTAGCACATGCTCCTAGGCACTTTGTGAGAATGAAAGGTGGGCCACAGAATAAAGAAGTAGTAGTACACTCTTTTGATCTACTATTGTACATCTTGACTATAAGATGGGCTGTAGATGACATGGCACTGGCTTATACTACTAATGCTCTTTAGATGAGGTGTTAAGTGCATTAAATGGCTTAGTAACTCAAGTCTTCAATGCATTGGTGCTTAGTTTATTGGTGCCACATCATATTTTATGCCAACGTGGCAGGCTTAGCAGCTGGCTACTTCTGGGCACTCCTGACCAAGGGCGTCGTCGCCAACCAGGCACTCACCTCCAGGCTCCGGCAACACCATGCCCGCGCTTGTTGCGCAGAACGCCAACAATATCTACTTGTTCGTCGGTGCCGTATAGATACACACCAACACACCAACTGCAGGGTCGTACGTACACTGATCAGTGCTTGTTACAGCTTCCCTTTTTTATTTAAACTACACGGTCACTCTTAACCTGTCTCATTTCGGCTGGCTTCGCAAGTGGTAAACCGAATGCAACGGAATTACTATACATCAACTGGTAAAACGAGTGCGCATGAGATGTCCCGTGAGCTCAAATCTATTTTTTCCGGGAATCTGGTGAGCTCAAATCGGTTACGTGATACTGAAATAGTAGATTTCATTTCACTAGTCATGTAGTCACAAGACAAAACATATTTTAGTCACATAATATATCAGGGGTAGAATGGTCTTTTCATGTTAGACTTAACACAGTTATGCGCCAAAATTGACGGAAGTGTCATGAAGGGAACAAAATAAAAATTGTGTGTCAAAAAGGGGAAATGATATTTTTAGGGCCAAAAAAGGAAGCAAAATTAAAGAAAGGGCCAAATAAGGAATTCTCTCCATGATATTTCCCCGTCCGAACCGATCCAAAGTTTTCTTCTCACCTTCTTGGCCCAACAAAAACCCCTCTCCCCTCACACGCGCGCTTCCCGCCCGGCGCCAGCTGAGCCCTCCGCTCCACGTTGATGGTAAGTCAGGGCGATGCGACCTCTCACTGCTTCCGCCGTTGAAGTGGCGCGCCGACCGAGGGCACCGCCCGCTGCACGCCCGGCATTTCAGACTACACAATGGATAGTTACTTTAGAGCAAGTACTACAATGAGATGACATAAGCAGGCTATAAGGATTTAAATATAGTATTTGTGCTTAGTTGAAGGAGAGAGAAGAGGAGAGAGAAGAGAAGCGGATTGTAAACGTGTAGCCGGTTGTACTCCAACGTACTTTGTGAGACAAAAGGTGGGGCCATTATTAATGATATTGTATTTATACTAAAGGGACTAACGGACGCCTTAATTATCTGTTTTTTTGATACAAACCTTGGTGGGGCTATTATTGACTTTTTTGAGCTATTATTGACTTGGACGTGGGGTTTGGGGGGCAAAGGCCTACTATTATACTCGCACGACCGACCTGACATGCTCTACCCTAGCCGCAGCTGTATCATATGGTTTTGCACCATTCCAGATCGTAGTGCCCGCCATGCAATTCTTCTCCAGCCCTCCTTTCGGCGTGCAGGACGGCAGTCCTCCGAACCCCGCCTTTCGTGATCCTGTAAGGAAGAGGGGTGATCAGGTTTTTGGGGAGCACACTCCAGTGACTGTTGCCAGCGACGACTTTCTCAACGATAGCATTCTTCACCCACCTCGGTAACCTCTTCATCAACGACATGAGTGACAACATCAACCACATCGGTTCTGCTCCCGCTGTACAGTATGTGATTCTATCCTCCCGGTTTAGTCCACATCATTACTTTGATGTTTGCAATTGTCGTCGTGATCTATTTACTACTGATTTGGATTAAATCTCATCCTAAATTGCTCATATATTCAACAATCCAATCCAAAAACCTTATTACAGGCAATTTACTCCGAGTGGTTTTGCTACGCTTTTGAAGCCGCCTACTTTTAAGGGGGTGCAATATAAAAGGTGGCGCACAAGAGCAGTATATTGGTTTCAGATCATGTACTGCTATGACGCCACTAAGGGTAAGCCTGAGGGCGATCTTAATCCTACACAGCAGGAAGCTTTTCAGAACATGGATACCCTCTTCAAATCCGCCCTGCTGAGTGTTCTTGACGAGTACATTGTGGATTCATATATCTCGTTTGACAGCGGCAAAGACATGTAGGCTGCGCTCGAGGCCACGTTTGGGCCCTCGGGCGCTAGCAACGAGTTGTACATCATGGAGCAATTCTGTGACTACAAGATGACTGATGAGCGCTCTGTTGTTCAGCGGACTCATGAGATACAGTCACTCTCTAAGGAACTTGAGTACTTTAAGTGTGTGTTGCCGAACAAATTTGTTGTTGGGACCATCATTGCCAAGCTTCCACCTTCGTGGAACGATTTTTCTACTTCTCTGAAAAACAAGAGATATGAGTTTTCTGTTTTGGATCGCATTAGCACTCTTGATTTTGAGGAGAAGGCGAGAGCAAAAGACACATGTGCTCGGGTCACTGAGGGAACTTCTAGTGCCCATATGGTACACGAGAAGAACTTCCAGCCCAACCAGCCCCAAAACAAAAAGAACAAATCTCAGGGGAAAGGCAAGTTTGATGCAAAGAACAAGCCTTCACATTCTACTAACTTCAAGAAGAATTCTCATAACGGGAAGGGATACAAACCTCAATTTTGGTAGCACCACACAAAATTTATATGGCTGCATCTACCTGCTGTCAGCTAACCACATGGTGCTCCAAGTATTCCTACATTCGTAACTAGGTACAATGACCACCGCAAGATGGAATTAGCTTATTCGTACGTTTACTTGCTGAATGCAGTGCGGAATGATCCTATCATGTGTGGAGGAACAAACAAGCAGTGCAGCCGAAGGTGGAAATCATCCAAGGACTTATGAAATTATATGTAATCTTGCACAGGCAGGTCAGTATCCCCTTCGTCCAGAAGATCGTGTTTTTTCATGCCGAGCTATTGATATGTGCTACTGTTTTGCCACACCGTTTAAGGATAGCTACTGTTTTCCTATCTTTTCAGATTCAGGACAATGAATATGATATCAGGGGAACTGCACAATATGGACCCATGTTGAGTCATCTCTATTGCCTCATGTGTTAGCTGCAAATGTGTCAGCATCAATTGCAAGATGAGGCAGCTAGCTAGCTGTGGAGTTGCCAACATGCTCAAAGTGCTCGCAACATTGAGAAGAAACATGCATGCCTAGGAAATTAATGCGTGCGCGGGGAGGCCCTTTGCTCAGAGAAGCATCGACCAATTTTCTTTATTTCCACACCTTCTCACATCTTTGTATATTGGTTATAGTATGGTGAATCATTGAGATGCATAGACATGCAAATCTTTTGTTCTTCTGGATGTTAGTTTAATGTTAGTGTCTTCATCTAGTACCGCATCATCTAATTTGGTGGATGCACACAGAGAAAATAAATCTCCTCAATTTATTCCATAACCACCCTATTAAATAGGCCTAGTAAAAAACCAGGCGCATGCAGTGGCCGACGGGCACAAGCATCCTGCATGCATGGCCAGTCAGCCAAGCCCATGTGCCAGCTCCAATGCAGCAATGCAAAAGAAGAGAGCGGTGCTTGGGAAAAAGCGAGTAGTTAGTGCAGCGGGCCTTATAAACACAAACAGCTCGCTCTCCCGCTTCCGTCTCCCCACCCAATTCCCCCCGCTCCCCAATCTTCGTCACTCGTCCAGAAAATCCCGCTCACCTTCTTCCTCACTCGTACAGAAAACGCCTGCTCCTCTTCTTTCACTCCTACAGAAATCCCCAGCCCTCCTTCTTCCCCACTCGCACTGCCACTAGGCTCGTCTCTGGCTACTCTGCTCAAACCCATGAGCTCGGCGCGATGCCCATAAGGAAAATCGAGTCGGCTGGCCCCAACGCCAAGAAGATGAGGCTCCCGCTAGTGGCGATGCCGGTTGTCGATCCCGCACCCGGTAGCGCGGGGAGAAGCGGCGAGTGAAGGAAATATGCCCTAGAGGCAATAATAAAGTTATTATTTATTTCCTCATATCATGATAAATGTTTATTATTCATGCTAGAATTGTATTAACCAGAAACATGATACTTGTGTGAATACATAGACAAAACTATAGTCACTAGTATGCCTCTACTTGACTAGCTCATTAATCAAAGATGGTTATGTTTCCTGACCATAGACATGTGTTTTCATTTGATTAGTGGGATCACATCATTAGGAGAATGATGTGATTGACATGACCCATTTTGTTAGCCTAGCACTTGATCGTTTAGTATACTGCTATTGCTTTCTTCATGACTTATACAAAGTTCCTGCTACTATGAGATTGTGCAACTCCCGTTTACCGGAAGAACACTTTGTGTGCTACCAAACGTCAAGGTGTTTCCGAAGGTACATGTTGGGTTGACATAATTCGAGATTAGGATTTGTCACTCCGATTATCAGAGAGGTATCTCTGGGCCCTCTCGGTAATACTCATCACCTAAGCCTTGCAAGCATGTAACTAATGAGTTAGTTATGAGATGACGTATTACGGAAGGAGTAAAGAGACTTGCCGGTAACGAGATTGAACTAGGTATTGGATACCGACGATCAAATCTCGGGCAAGTAACATACCGATGACAAAAGGAACAAAGTATGTTGTTATGCGGTTTGACCGATAAAGATCTTCGTAGAATATGTAGGAAGCAATATGGGCATCCAGGTCCCTCTATTGGTTATTGACCGAGAATGGTTCTAGGTCATGTCTACATAGTTCTCGAACCCGTAGGGTCCGCACGCTTAAACGTTTCAATGACAGTTTTATTATGAGTTTATAAGTTTTGATGTACCGAAGTTTGTTCGGAGTCCCGGATGTGATCACGAACATTACGAGGAGTCTCGAAATGGTCGAGACATAAAGATCGATATATTGGACGACTATATTCGGACACCAAAAAGGTTCCGGGAGTTTTCGAAGAAAACCGGAGTACCGGAGGGTTACCGGAACCCCCCTGGAAGTAATGGGCCTTGATGGGCCCTATTGGAGAAAGAGAGGGGCCGGCCAGGGCAAGTGGCGCGCCCCCTCCCCTTGAGTCCGAATAGGACAACGAAGGGGGGGGGGGCGGCGCCCCCCTTGCCTTCCCCCTCTCCTACTCCTTCCTTCCCCCTCCTTCTTGGATTAGGAAAAGGAGGGGGGAAACCTACTTGGAGTAGGTTTCCCCCTCCCAGGGCGCGCCTCCCCTTAGGCCGGCCCCCTCCTCCCTCCCTCCTTTATATACGGGGGCGGGGGGCACCCCATAGACACACAAGTTGATCTACGGATCGTTCCTTAGCCGTGTGCGGTGCCCCCTTCCACCATATTCCACCTCAGTCATATCGTCGCGAAGCTTAGGTTAAGCCCTGCGCCGGTAGAACATCAAGATCGTCACCACGCCGTCGTGCTGACGGAACTCTCCTTCGACACTCGGCTGGATCGGAGTTCGAGGGACGTCATCGAGCTGAACGTGTGCTGAACTTGGAGGCTCCGTACGTTCGGTGTTTGGATCGGTCGGATCATGAAGACGTACGACTACATCCACCGCGTTGTGCTAATGCTTCCTCTTACTGTCTACGAGGGTACGTGGACATACACTCTCCCCTCTCGTTGCTATGCCATCACCATGATCTTGCGTGTGCGTAGAATTTTTTTTGAAATTACTACGTTCCCCAACAGTGTTATCAGAGCCTAGGTTTTATGCGTTGATGTTATATGCACGAGTAGAACACAAGTGAGTTGTGGACGATATAAGTCATACTGCCTACCAGCATGTCATACTTTGGTTCAGCGGTATTGTGAGATGAAGCGGCCCGGACCGACATTACGCGTACGCTTACTGAGACTGGTTTCACCGTTACGAGCACTCGTGCTTAAAGGTGGCTGGCGGGTGTCTGTCTCTCTCACTTTAGTTGAATCGAGTGTGGCTACGCCCGGTCCTTGTGAAGGTTAAAACGGAGTCTATTTGACAAACTATCGTTGTGGTTTTGATGCGTAGGTAAGAACGGTTCTTGCTAAGCCTGTAGCAGCCACGTAAAATTTGCAACAACAAAGTAGAGGACGTCTAACTTGTTTTTGCAGGGCATGTTGTGATGTGATATGCTCAAGACGTGATGCTATATTTTATTGTGTGAGATGATCATGTTTTGTAACCGAAGTTATCGGCAACTGGCAGGAGCCATATGGTTGTCGCTTTATTGTATGAAATGCAAACGCCCTGTAATTGCTTTACTTTATCACTAAGCGGTAGCGATAGTCGTAGAAGCAATAGATGGCGTAAACGACAATGATGCTACAATGGAGATCAAGGTGTCGCGCCGGTGACGATGGTGATCATGATGGTGCTTCGAAGATGGAGATCACAAGCACAAGATGATGATGGCCATATCATATCACTTATATTGATTGCCTGTGATGTTTATCCTTTATGCATCTTATCTTGCTTTGATTGACGGTAGCATTTTAAGATGATCTCTCACTAAAATTATCAAGAAGTGTTCTCCCTGAGTATGCACCGTTGCCAAAGTTCGTCGTGCCGAGACACCACGTGATGATCGGGTGTGATAAGCTCTACGTCCATCTACAACGGGTGCAAGCCAGTTTTGCACACGCAGAATACTCAAGTTAAACTTGACGAGCCTAGCATATGCAGATATGGCCTCGGAACACGGAGACCGAAAGGTCGAGCATGAATCATATAGTAGATATGATCAACATAATGATGTTCACCATTGAAAACTACTCCATCTCACGTGATGATCGGTTATGGTTTAGTTGATTTGGATCACGTGATCACTTAGATGACTAGAGAGATGTCTGTCTAAGTGGGAGTTCTTAAGTAATATGATTAATTGAACTTAAATTTATCATGAACTTAGTACCTGATAGTATCTTGCTTGTCTATGTTTGTTTGTAGATAGATGGCTCGTGTTGTTGTTCCGTTGAATTTTAATGCGTTCCTTGAGAAAGCAAAGTTGAAAGATGATGGTAGCAATTACATGGACTGGGTCCATAACCTGAGGATTATCCTCATTGCTGCACTGAAGAGTTACGTCCTGGAAGCACCGCTGGGTGCCAGGCCTGCTGCTGATGCAACTGGCGACATTAAGAACGTCTGGCAGAGCAAAGCTGATGACTACTCTATAGTTCAGTGTGCCATGCTTTACGGCTTAGAACCAGGTCTTCAACGACGTTTTGAACGTCATGGAGCATATGAGATGTTCCAGGAGTTGAAGTTAATATTTCAAGCAAATGCCCGGATTGAGAGATATGAAGTCTCCAATAAGTTCTATAGCTGCAAGATGGAGGAGAATAGTTCTGTCAGTGAACATATACTCAGAATGTCTGGGTATAACAATCACTTGATTCAACTGGGAGTTAATCTTCCTGATGATAGTGTCATTGACAGAATTCTTCAATCACTGCCACCAAGCTACAAGAGCTTTGTGATGAACTATAATATGCAAGGGATGATCAAGACTATTCCCGAGCTCTTCGCGCTGCTAAAAGCCGCGGAGGTAGAAATCAAGAAGGAGCATCAAGTGTTGATGGTCAACAAGACCACTAGTTTCAAGAAGAAGGGCAAAGGAAAGAAGAAGGGGAACTTCAAAAAGAACGGCAAGCAAGCTGCTGCTCAAGAGAAGAAACCCAAGTCTGGACCTAAGCCTGAAACTGAGTGCTTCTATTGCAAGCAGACTGGTCACTGGAAGCGGAACTGCCCCAAGTATTTGGCGGATAAGAAGGATGGCAAAGTGAACAAAGGTATATGTGATATACATGTTATTGATGTGTACCTAACTAGAGCTCGTAGTAGCACCTGGGTATTTGATACTGGTTCTGTTGCTAATATTTGCAACTCGAAACAGGGACTACGGAATAAGCGAGCACTGGCCAAGGACGAGGTGACGATGCGCATGGGAAACGGTTCCAAAGTTGATGTGATCGCAGTCGGCACGCTACCTCTACATCTACCATCGGGATTAGTTTTAGACCTGAATAATTGTTATTTGGTGCCTGCGTTGAGCATGAACATTATATCTGGATCTTGTTTGATGCGAGACGGTTATTCATTTAAATCAGAGAATAATGGTTGTTCTATTTATATGAGTAATATCTTTTATGGTCATGCGCCCTTGAAGAGTGGTCTATTTTTATTGAATCTCGATAGTAGTGATACCCATATTCATAATGTTGAAGCCAAAAGATGCAGAATTGATAATGATAGTGCAACTTATTTGTGGCACTACCGTTTAGGTCATGTCGGTGTAAAACGCATGAAGAAACTCCATATGATGGACTTCTGGAATCACTTGATTATGAATCACTTGGTACTTGCGAACCGTGCCTCATGGGCAAGATGACTAAAACACCGTTCTCCGGAACTATGGAGAGAGCAATAGATTTGTTGGAAATCATACATACAGATGTATGTGGTCCGATGAATGTTGAGGCTCGTGGCGGATATCGTTATTTTTTTCACCTTCACAGATGATTTGAGCAGATACGGGTATATCTACTTAATGAAGCACAAGTCTGAAACATTTGAAAAGTTCAAAGAATTTCAGAGTGAAGTAGAAAATCATCGTAACAAGAAAATAAAGTTTCTACGATCTGATCGTGGAGGAGAATATTTGAGTTACGAGTTTGGTTTACATTTGAAACAATGTGGAATAGTTTCGCAACTCACGCCACCTGGAACACCACAACGAAATGGTGTGTCCGAACGTCGTAATCGTACTTTACTCGATATGGTGCGATCTATGATGTCTCTTACTGATTTACCGCTATCGTTTTGGGGTTATGCTTTAGAGACGGCCGCATTCACATTAAATAGGGCACCATCAAAATCCATTGAGACGACACCTTATGAGCTATGGTTTGGCAAGAAACCAAAGTTGTCGTTTCTTAAAGTTTGGGGCTGCGATGCTTATGTGAAGAAACTTCAACCAGATAAGCTCGAACCCAAATCGGAGAAATGTGTCTTCATAGGATACCGAAAAGAGACTGTTGGGTACACCTTCTATCACAGATCCGAAGGCAAGACATTCGTTGCTAAGAATGGATCCTTTCTAGAGAAGGAATTTCTCTCGAAAGAAGTGAGTGGGAGGAAAGTAGAACTTGATGAGATAACTATATCTACTCCCTTATTGGAAGGTAGTTCATCACGAGAACCGTTTCCCGTGAGAACTACAGCAATTAGTGAGGAAGCTAATGATATTGATCATGAAACTTCAGATCAAGTTTCTGCTGAACCTCGTAGGTCTACCAGAGTAAGATCCGCACCAGAGTGGTACGGTAATCCTATTTTGGAAGTCATGTTAATTGACCATGATGAGCCCAGATTCCGCAAAATGGCTAGAGGCCATGAAATCTGAGATGGGATCCATGTATGAAAACAAAGTATGGACTTTGGTTGACTTACCCGATGATCGGCAAGCCATTGAGAATAAATGGATCTTCAAGAAGAAGACTGACGCTGATGGTAATGTTACTGTCTATAAAGCTCGACTTGTTGCGAAAGGTTTTCGACAAGTTCAAGGGGTTGACTATGATGAGACTTTCTCACCCGTAGCGATGCTTAAGTCTGTCCGAATCATGTTGGCTATTGCTGCATTTCATGATTATGAAATTTGGAAAATGGATGTCAAGACTGCATTCTTGAATGGATATCTAGAAGAAGAGTTGTATATGATGCAGCCGGAAGGTTTTGTTGATCCAAAAGGTGCTGACAAAGTGTGCAAGCTCCAGCGTTCCATTTATGGACTGGTGCAAGCATCTCGGAGTTGGAATAAACGCTTTGACAATGTGATCAAAGCATATGGTTTTATACAGACTTTTGGAGAAGCCTGTATTTACAAGAAAGTGAGTGGGAGCTCTGTAGCATTTCTAGTTTTATATGTTGATGACATATTATTAATTGGAAATGATATAGAATTTCTTGATAGCATAAAGGGATACTTGAATAAAAGTTTTTCAATGAAAGACCTCGGTGAAGCTGCTTACATATTGGGCATCAAGATCTATAGAGATAGATCAAGACGCTTAATAGGACTTTCACAAAGCACATACCTTGACAAAATTTTGAAAAGGTTCAAAATGGATCAGGCAAAGAAAGGATTCTTGCCTGTGCTACAAGGTGTGAAGTTGAGTCAAACTCAATGCCCGACCACAGCAGAAGATAGAGAGAAAATGAAAAATGTTCCCTATGCTTCAGCCATAGGCTCTATCATGTATGCAATGCTGTGTACCAGACCTGACGTATGCTTAGCAATAAGCTTGGCAGGAAGGTACCAAAGTAATCTAGGAGTGGATCACTGGACAGCGGTCAAGAACATCCTGAAATACCTGAAAAGGACTAAGGATATGTTTCTCGTATAGGGAGGTGACAAAGAGCTAGTCGTAAATGGTTATGTCGATGCAAGCTTTGACACTGATCCGGACGATTCTAAATCGCAAACCGGATACGTGTTTATATTAAACGGTGGAGCTGTAAGTTGGTGCAGTTCTAAACAAAGTGTCGTGGCGGGATCTACATGTGAAGCGGAGTACATAGCTGCTTCTGAAGCAGCAAATGAAGGAGTCTGGATGAAGGAGTTCATTTCCGATCTAGGTGTCATACCTAGTGCATCGGGACCAATGAAGATCTTCTGTGACAATACTGGTGCAATTGCTTTGGCAAAGGAATCCAGATTTCACAAGAGCACCAAGCACATCAAGAGACGCTTCAATTCCATTCGGGACCAAGTCCAAGTGGGAGACATAGAGATTTGCAAGATACATACGGATCTGAATGTTGCAGACCCGTTGACTAAGCCTCTCTCACGAGCAAAACATGATCAGCACCAAGACTCCATGGGTGTTAGAATCACTACTATGTAATCTAGATTATTGACTCTAGTGCAAGTGGGAGACTGAAGGAAATATGCCCTAGAGGCAATAATAAAGTTATTATTTATTTCCTCATATCATGATAAATGTTTATTATTCATGCTAGAATTGTATTAACCGGAAACATGATACATGTGTGAATACATAGACAAAACTATAGTCACTAGTATGCCTCTACTTGACTAGCTCATTAATCAAAGATGGTTATGTTTCCTGACCATAGACATGTGTTGTCATTTGAGTAGTGGGATCACATCATTAGGATAATGATGTGATTGACATGACCCATTCTGTTAGCCTAGCACTTGATCGTTTAGTATACTGCTATTGCTTTCTTCATGACTTATACAAAGTTCCTGCTACTATGAGATTGTGCAACTCCCGTTTACCGGAAGAACACTTTGTGTGCTACCAAACATCACAACGTAACTGGGTGATTATAAAGGTGATCTATAGGTGTTTCCGAAGGTACATGTTGGGTTGGCATAATTCGAGATTAGGATTTGTCACTCCGATTATCGGAGAGGTATCTCTGGGCCCTCTCGGTAATACTCATCACCTAAGCCTTGCAAGCATGTAACTAATGAGTTAGTTATGAGATGACGTATTACGGAAGGAGTAAAGAGACTTGCCGGTAACGAGATTGAACTAGCTATTGGATACCGACGATCAAATCTCAGGCAAGTAACATACCGATGACAAAAGGAACAAAGTATGTTGTTATGCGGTTTGACCGATAAAGATCTTCGTAGAATATGTAGGAACCAATATGGGCATCCAGGTCCCTCTATTGGTTATTGACCGAGAATGGTTCTAGGTCATGTCTACATAGTTCTCGAACCCGTAGGGTCCGCACGCTTAAACGTTTCGATGACAGTTTTATTATGAGTTTATAAGTTTTGATGTACCGAAGTTTGTTCGGAGTCCCGGATGTGATCACGGACATGACGAGGAGTCTCGAAATGGTCGAGACATAAAGATTGATATATTGGACGACTATATTCGGACACCGGAAAGGTTCCGGGAGTTTTCGGAGAAAACCGGAGTACCGGAGGGTTACCGGAACCCCCCCGGGAAGTAATGGGCCTTGATGGTCCCTATTGGAGAAACAGAGGGGCCGGCCAGGGCAAGTGGCGCGCCCCCTCCCTTTGAGTCCGAATAGGACAAGGAAGGGGGGGGGGGGGCGGCGCCCCCCTTGCCTTCCCCCTCTCCTACTCCTTCCTTCCCCCTCCTTCTTGGATTAGGAAAAGGAGGGGGGAAACCTACTTGGAGTAGGTTTCCCCCTCCCAGGGCACGCCTCCCCTTAGGCCGGCCCCCTCCTCCCTCCCTCCTTTATATACGGGGGCGGGGGGCACCCCATAGACACACAAGTTGATCTACGGATCGTTCCTTAGCCGTGTGCGGTGCCCCCTTCCACCATATTCCACCTCGGTCATATCGTCGTGAAGCTTAGGTGAAGCCCTGCGCCGGTAGAACATCAAGATCGTCACCACGCCGTCGTGTTGACGGAACTCTCCTTCGACACTCGGCTGGATCGGAGTTCGAGGGACGTCATCGAGCTAAACGTGTGCTGAACTCGGAGGCTCTGTACGTTCGATGTTTGGATCGGTCGGATCGTGAAGACGTACGACTACATCAACCGCGTTGTGCTAACGCTTCCTCTTACGGTCTACGAGGGTACGTGGAAATACACTCTCCCCTCTCGTTTCTATGCCATCACCATGATCTTGCGTGTGCGTAGGAAATTTTTTGAAATTACTACGTTCCCCAACAGCGAGCCCCCCCCTACCCGGATCTGAGGAACTAGTAGAATCTCCGGTGGACTGCATCAGCGATCTCCCAGGCGTCATCCTTGAGGAGATCATCTCGCTTCTCCCCACCAAGGATTGCTGCCACACACAAGTCCTCTCAACTTGGTGGCGCCCTCTATGGCGCACTGCGCTCCTCAATCTCGACTGTCGTCAGATATCTATCATTCCTGAATTTGATCTCATCAGAGCCATCGTCTCTTCTCACCAGCAGGGCCCTGTTCAATGCCTCTGCATCCCGACAAGCTACCTGCTGTCCATACCCGGCAAGGTGGATGCTTGGCTAACATCCACTGAATTTGGAAAACTGCAGCAGTTTGAGTTCTACCATTACCATGAAAGTTTCATACCATGAACATACCAAGAATTCGTGCCCACACCACCGTTGTCCATCTCGCGGTTTTCCTCCTCTCTCCACACCGCCACCTTCGCCCGGTGCCATCTACCAGACGATCTGGTACAAATTCTTCGACTCCCATTGCTAAAAAAACTTTCACTTGTGGTGGTTTACCTGTCGGAGGCCTCACTGCACAGCATCATCCACTCCAGTTGCCCTGCCCTGGAGCGCTTGCTGATTGTTTTGGGAATAGAAATCGGTATCAGTTGTCTCCAAATAAAGTCGCCTCACCTTAAAAGCATTGGAATTTGTTTTAAAGGACAGCAGCTCATCATCGAAGATGCCTCTTCACTTGAAAGGTTGCTCCTTCATAATTGTTATACACCTTCAGAAATAACTGTTGTCTCTGCGCACTAACTGGAGACCTTGGGTGTAATTTGTGACCCGTTTAATAATCACAAGGAGTTGGTGTTTGGCTCCTCACTTTTTCAGGTATCGTATATTATCATCTACACATTTGTAATCATATGCTGCATTTTTCATTTGTGCGCATAAGCTTTATATCATCTTGGACTACACTTTGGGTACTAATATTATGTTATCTGCTCAATGAAGAGTTCGCCCACTGATAGCCTATCAATGCTGCTGGATTCTGTCAAGATCATATATATCAGAATGTATAGTTTTGATCTGGACATAATTATTGGCTTGCTGTGATGCTTTCGATCTCTGGAGAATTTATACATAGAGGTGATGATTTCATGCACATTGAAAGCCCGTATATATTGTACTAGAAATAACTGTTCAGCTGTCGTTCTTTCAACATACTCTTTTTTCAGACCTTAACTATTTTCAATCTTCATGTCTACTTAGGCAGAACCACATGGAGAAAAACATATAACCAATCGTTGGCATAATAAGCACAAGGATTTTCTCAGTTCTCATGACATTCATTTGAGGACAATAACGATGGGACGATATGCATCCAACCAGGCAAACAGAAGCTTTGTCACTTTCTTCGTGTTGAACTCGAGGTTACTATTGTCCATGAGGCTTAATTTTTACAGCAAGAGATTTCTCACGGACGAACATGTTGAACAGCAAAAAAAGAAGTTTCAGGTGGACAAATGGGCTTCTAAACGTGCTCGGCTTATACTTACAATAAGTTATAGACATCCTGAAATAATTTTTTTTGCACAGGATGTTGATTTTATGGATCAGACCGATCCATTTGTTTGTGGCTGCAAAAAAGAGTGGTTGGGTTAGATGTTACTGTCATGTTCAATCTGGGTTTTGTCTAAAAATTTGATGAACAATTAATCCTTGGGCTCTTTGTACCATTTGTATGCTTGACTTGCATGTTGTTGCCCTCGTACTCCCCTCCACCTGCCACTACACTGCCGCATCTTCCATGGCTGCTGTTCGTTCCCGTCCGAGGCCTTGCCGTCGTTCTCCGCATTGGTTAGCTCGCTGTGCCTGCCGCCGTCTGGCGTTGTCAACATAGTCAACAACCAAGAGGAATCAGGAGATGACTGTACGTGGAGAGGCTGACAGTAGGGACACACCAGGGTTATTGCATTTCGCAAGCAGGTGCCTGGTTATTACAAGCCAAAAAATACTTTCTCCTAATTGTTTGACAACTAGGTTCCACGCCATTGTCAATGTAGTCAATAAAAGAGAAAATTACACAACGAGCGGATAACACCAGGGACCCAGGAGCTCGCCCAGTTGTTTTTCCGTTTTAGAGACGGAGCTCAACTGCGCCCTGTGCGGGGGCTGTGGCCCGTCTAGCCCACACTTATGCTTTTATCAAGCACATGACGAGCCCAGTTGATATATTTTTTCTTTCTGAAATTGGCTAGCCCAGTTATTTTTTCTGGAGAATACCAAATCCGAGGCCTACTTGCTTTCCTCAGCCCTGCTGGGCTGCAAATCTTTCAAGACGAGGAGGGATGTAAGTAGTAAGAAATGGGCTTCCCGAGAAAACGGGCTATAAGTTGTAAGAAATGGGCTGTAAATTTTTAAACCAAACGCCAACCGGCAATTGCATTAAAATATCATTTTTTTCAGGATTTGTCTACTCTCTATTCTTATAAAAACCAAAGCCAACTGGCATTTACATTAAAATATCATCTTTTCTCCTACAAGATAAACTACTCATACAAATGCATCTTCATGTTCCGTGCAACGAACGAGCATCTTGCTAGTTAAGATTCTAAATTTCATTCATTTTTTTGCGGAGAATTGTTTTTTGAATTTTATTTTGATATAATTTTTTGAAAACTATTTTTAACGTGACTCAAAATTTCATGATTAAAAGAGTTCGGACCCCACCGAAATATGCAAAATTTCGTTGAATTTTTTAGCAGTGCCCAGAATATATGGTATGTAATGATAATAAAAAGAATATGGGCTTCAAATATCCTTAAGAATTAGCAAATGGGATTTAAATTATTCAAAATAATGGCTAATGGGCTGTATGTTGTTTTCCACAGATTTGGAAGCTGACTTCTGGGCCTACTAGGTTGACAATGACGCTGTCCTAAATTTTTTTTGACGTGTACGCAAGGCTTTGTCAACTTAGCCAACACACAACAGTGACTGTTGGATGTCAATCCAACAGCCACCGTGCTTCTTCAATCTCTGATCTTCCTGCTCCACCCGCCCAAACCAGCGCCGGCGGGACTGCCTGCTCCCTCCTCCCGTGGATGGCTGTGCTGCCTCCAGGCCATTCCTCTAACCACCCACACATCCTGTTATTTTCCGGCGACGTTAGCCTCACCCCGCAGAGACCAGTCAGCGCTAGTTCTCCCCTTAGCGTGGGCATCCGCTGTGGTGGCTTTGCCGGCTCCGGGTGGTTCTCTTCCTGGGCCTCGCCCTTGTCCACCGCATTTGTGCTCTCGGCGTGGCGAGGTCAACATGGTCAACAAACAACAGCCACCGGAAGAGGCTGACAGTAGGGGCCCACACAGGAAAATGCCTCCTTATTACGCGCAAAATAATGATTCCTCCACCTGATAGATGGGACCCACTGGAAGGGTCTCTGTATTTCATGAAAAAACATTGCCCCCGCTGTCTGCTCGGACCCACCGGAAATGCCTCCTTATTACGCACAAAAAAAATGAATACTCCCCCTGCTAGCTGGGACTCACCTTGGTGGGAGGCTGACTTGTGGGCCTACTAAGTTTACGGGGACGGAGGGCTTTGTCAACTTAGTCAATATGAATGATTCTAGCTCCAGTGACAGTATGATGTCCATCCAACGGCCGTAGTGGTTCTTCAGCCTCTGGTCTTCGTGCTCCAGCCGCCCAAAGCAGCTGTCAGGACCCCGACTCAATGCCACATCAATCTAGCATGTAACACCTCATATCACTTTGCGGCCTCACGCACGGTATTCCCACGGGTGTCGTCTTACCTTTGCCCGGGACCGTTTGCGCCTTTTGGCACACGTATATGATAGTGTCACTAGCATCCATATGATAAGGAGCCCGGGCTGACATGGCTAGTCGTAATCCCAAAGTGGCACAAACTTACAGGGACAGGCATCCATGACCCAGCATCGAACGTGTTGGTCATCAGCGAGTGAATCCAGGCTGTAGCACTGGGCTAGCAGGACTCCGGTGAACCGGGCTGTAGCGGGCTAACAGGACTCCGGTATTCATCGCGTGACATTTCCCCGAGGGGACAGACACAGGAATGAAGAAGGACACATGTCGGCCAGCCTAAGTGTTCCGGAGCAGTAGCAAGCTACCATGGCCTAGTGGAAACACTAGGAGACATTTCCCGGTAAGAGAGGCTACCAAGGATAAACAACTAGATAGTCAGATCCCACACATACCAAGCATTTCAATAACATACACACAATATGCTCGATATGTGCAAATACAACATGGCATCACAACATGACTCTACAACTCAAGTATTTATTCAATAGGCTCCGAGGAGCGAGATATTACAATCATGGGTCTCATGACCCAACATTCAGAGCATACAAGTCAAAGCACAAGCGGAAGCTTAACATGTCTGAATACAGACATCTACAAATGAAAAAGGGCTGAGAAGCCTGACTATCTACCAGATCCTGCCAAGGGCACACGATCGTAGCTGAGGTAACAAGCTAAATGTCGAAGTCCACGTGGAACTAATAGCGAGACTGAGTCTCTCCGCAAAAACATAAAATAGGCAAACGTGAGTACAAATGTACCCAGCAAGACTTACATCAGAACTAACTACATATGCATCATTATCAACAAAGGGGATGGTGGGGTTTAACTGCCGCAAGCCAGCTTTGACTCGGTGGCTATCCTGAACTACGACTGCAAGTAACTCTTTTGAGGTGGCGCACACGAGTCCACATATTCACCATATCAATACTCCACTATGGATCCGCTCCCGTCTCCCTACGAGAACACCATCCATAGCACTCACGCTTATCTTGCGTATTTTAGAGTATCCACTTTCACTTGTCTATGAACTATGCAAGGGGTCCAAGTTTCCATATCCGAGGAATCCGGCTATTCGAATAGATAATGATAACCCTGCAGGGGTGTACTTCTTCACACACGCTCTCGCCACTTATCGCCCTGTACACGTCATGTACCTCGGCAACCTTCAAGCGGAAGCCGGGCGAGGGAGTCGGCCACGACCTGACGAACCACACAAGTCCCTCGTCCAGGTTTATCGCCTATTCGGGTTCCATCCCCAAGGAGATCCGGCCGGGGTGTCGCTCACGGCCCCAAACGATGTGTGCAGGGTTCCCAAGCCCACCTCGACGGGTGGATCTATGCTTGGTACACCATGCCACGGTGCCTAGTCTGTCCCAAGCCCACCTGTACCGGGTGCCACTTGGTAGACTACTAACACTACCTACAAACACCAGAAACTAGTTGCAACTCCTGGATAGAGATCGAGTTGATTAATAAGTCGAGAGGGGCACTTAAGCATTCCAATGTGTGGTAGTAGCTGTTCATGGATCACAAACACAGAACTCAGTTCCTGAGGACGGCTGCAATGAGACAACCCACCATGTACTCCTACATGGCCTCTCACCGCTACCTTTACCAAATCGTGTTCACACATTTAGCTCTCAACAGTAGGACATATTCACACACCTCTGATTCATTCCCGATGAATCAGACCTGACACGACTCTAAGCAATAGCAGGCATGACAAACAAGCATGAATCAGTAGGCACATCAGGGCTCAAGCAACACCTACTCATGCTAGTGGGTTTCATCTATTTACTATGGAATGACATGTCATGCAGAGGATAAAGGGGTTCAACTACCGCAGCATGTAACAGTTGAAACGTTGTTGTCCTAATGCAGTAAAAGAGAGCAGGCGCGAGAGAGGAGGATTGTATCGGAATGAGCAAGGGGGTTTTGCTTGCCTGGCACTACCGAAGATAATATAGCTCTTCATCAGTGTCATCGATCACGTCGTCGGTACGTCGTCTACTAAGAGGGGACAAACACCGGCAACAGAGAAGGAACACAATCAATGCAATGCAACAATATGATGCATGATCATGACATGGCAATATGATGGTGTTTTCAGCTAATGCAACTAGCAACAAAGTTAAATGAAGTTGGTTTGAACCCTAAGTTCAAATTGAAACTATATGTTCTTATTCAAATGCCTTTATTTGAATTGACCTAAACAGTGAACAAAAGTTATTCTAACATGCATGACAATGGTATAGATGGATAGATTGGATTTTTCTGATCATTTTTCATATATAACTTATTTCATTTGGAGTTACGGTTGAATTTCTATGGATTTTAGAAGTTTTGGCTATTTTCTGAAATAAATAAACCATTACTGACTTATTTAAAATCCAGAAACGATTAATTGCGTCAGCATGATGTCACCCTAATGTCAGCAGGTCAATTGGGCGCCTCCAGTCAAACCTGGCGGCTGGGACCCACACGTCGGTGAAACAACTAACTAACAGAGTTAGTTTAGTGTTAGGTTAGCACTAACCTAGGTTAATTAGGCCTGGGCCCACACGTCAGTGGCACTTGCTCTAGTTAGTGATTAAGTTAAAACTATTAGGGCACTGGGCCCACTAGTCAGTGACTATAGGTTGGTTAGCTGGCAGTGATTAGCACTAGTCGCGCGGCCACGTCATCACGCCGGAATGTGGCCGGCGGCGACCATCCAGCGCGGCGGAGGCGCGTCGGAATCGTGCTACGGGTGTCGGCTGGGCATGCGGCTTGGCTCTACGGCGAGCTGGATGTGTGCCGCATCCAGTGGTGCAGGTAGCTGGGTGCGGGGAGGCCGGTAACGACGGCGATGACGACAACCGCGGTGACCGGAGCTCGGGAGGTGACGGAGACGGGGCCACAGCGGTCAAATCGAGCAACGGCTTGCACTTGCTGAACCCACGGGTGCTCACGAACTCAGAGGATACACACAAGGGACCCGAAGGTCACCGGAGCCGCGCCGGTGATGAGCTCGGGCGGAGGTGAGCTTCGGCCTCAATGGCGGCGGCGGCTACGAGGCGAGAATGACGCGGGGAAGAGAGGGGAATCGACCGGAGGCTCACATGGGTCGCGTAGAGATGGTCAGCGAGCTCGGGGAAGCAACGACGGTGGCGAATCGACGGTGAAGATCCTCGGCGGCCGGTGGTGGAGAAGGAGATGGTGAGATGATGGAGGCTGTCCGGGCTCGCTTCCTTCGGTGGAGAGGTTCAGCGCAAGGAGGCGGAGCTCGGGCATTAACTGTTTGGGCGTGGGGATGCTGGTGGCCGCGGTGGTGTCGGTCGGCGGCAACGAACCCGTTCGGTGAGTGAAAGAGAGAGAGATCCAGGGGAGAGGGTGAGGAGTCAGGGGTCCAGAGCGGCGCCAAGGAGGGAGACCCGCGGCGTTACGCTGTCCCGGGGACGCAGGCAGGCAGGCAGGTGGTGTGGCAGCACGGCCGTGCGCGCGCGTCGGGCACGCGCTCGGCGTCCGACTGGCGCGGTGGAGATGACGACTGGTAGGTGGGCCAGTGGGCCGCACTGCTGGGCTGGGTAAGTGGCCAGGTATCCTCTCTCTCTCTCTTTTAATTGTTTTTGTTTTTCTATTATTCTGTAACTTCAGGGCTTTATTAAAAATAGTTAGACACCTTCGAAAATCCTGAAAATAATCATAGGCTCTGTTTAGATTAATTCCAACAGCCCACACTTATTTCCAGAATTATTTGATCATTTAAAATATTTACTAGCATTTAAATGCCCAAATGAAAAGTACATATGATTTAATTCAGTGACCAAATATGTCATGGAAAAATGTGCAACACCTCTGGTTATGGTTTCTAGCATTTTCCAGAAATGATGAACATTTTTGAAAGCCATTTGGATTTACTGAAAATATTTTTAGGTTGAACCTATTTGAATTCCATTTGGTACTAGGGTTTGGACAATCCCCATTTCAGGTTTAAATGAAATTTAAACATGATGCAGAAACCAAGCTAGTCCAAGTGCATAGCAAGGCTAGGGACGTGACAACTCACCCCCACTAAACAAGAATCTCGACCCGAGATTCAAGACGTGAGGTAAGAAGACGGAGGGGACACAAAGCTAACACGATCTTCACGGTCCAACTGTCCTTCTCAAATATGTTGATTCGATCACCATCATTGTCTCGATGTCCTGCTCTGAGAACTCCATCTAACATGACAACAAGAGGAAATGGCCAACTCCAGAAGAATCGATCTTCTGAGTTGTCATGATACCATAACGGGGCACCTTAGGGAAGGTGACTCGTAGAAATATCCCCTTAAGTGGCAAAAAGAATTATCTTTGATTCAGAGATCATTGAAACTCGTTATACCAGCTCAAGGCAAATTACAATCGATCATTTGGAGAAGTTCAAAAGAATGGCATACTCAGTTTGGAAAGGAAACTAGAGTTATAAGACAACTTGACAAACGGAAGGCACATTCCAATTGATATCGAGAATAGAACCTAGTGGCTGAGTGTGCCCTCAAGAACTTGAGCATTTCCATACTCATCACGATTTACCAACATCCATGTCAAGGGTGTTGACAACACATCATACTAAAATGATGAATAGCGATGGATGATGCAAATGCAAAGGAAGATGACACTTTCTCAGATTTCACCTTAGCAAGGCCAAGGGGACAAAATCTAGATGATCGACCGAGAGACATTTAGCACTCCGCTTATAATGTTCTCCTTGACGTTCTAGGTACCACGATCATGCTTGAAAGCATCACTATGACCATCAAGTAAGGTCTGACTTCGGGAGCACAAAGGATCCATAAGGAACAACTTCTAAATAAGTCACTCGAAATCCTCATGGTGAAGATGGTCGATTTGCTCAATCAAGATACTACAATGATAGATCTTCCGGCTAGGTATGTCGGAGAACATCAACCTTGTCGGGACCTACATCATAGATCTTGGAAAGGTTCCAACCATCATATCTGCCTGAGATTCAGATCTGGTTGGTAATGGAACATTTCAGACAGCATGTCTAGAAAAGAAAGTTTGCAACACAACCGACGAGATGACGTTGCGAGATTCTCGGGAAATGAACTACGATAGCAAGCTCCAAAACATGAGCTAGTTCTACTACACACATGTGAACACGTTGTCCAAGACAAGCATGACCACGTAGTAGTCTTATAATAAAACACTACCGAGTTCAGGTGGGGAACCATCAACGAGGACATCGAAGTCCTTGTGCACTTATCGACGAACTTCTTATCCTTGAACAAATCAATCAGTGGCTTAGTGTGCTAGGCACACATATAGAATGAAGGTTGCAAGTCTCCAAACCACAGAGTACTTCGCACGTATGCATGACTGATGTGGAGTGACTCCAGAGGAAGCAACATTGACTTTCTCGAATTCACGGCGGCAACTTGCATCAAATGCACATGAACTGGAGGAAGTCACTTCTTTCATCCAAACATATACTTCATGAGCTAGCATGAAGAAATGCTTTCAAAAGTTTCCAACACTAGCTGGATGTTCAACACTAATCATAGAGGAGACAAAATGCTGCTGATGGGCTGTAACACTCCAAAAATTTAACCAGGTTTTAGTTATTAAAATTTTGCCAAGAGTTTAAAATTTTTGCCTGCAAGAATATCTCTGTTGATTTCAAAACTTTTCTTTTAATATTAAGGAGTTTTTCCCAAGTGGATCCTTCCAAAACATATTGGACTTATACGCCCTCTCATTAAAAACATCTCTCAATCAGGAGATTTATTTATAAAATTATTTCACTCTGAACTTTATTCATTAAATGACTTGTTTTTAGTTTTGGAGCTCTTTTTGTACTACAACCAGTTGATAGATTTATCTAAAAATCCAACCAAAATTTGGAGATGTCATGTGATGTCTCTAAATCACTTTTGTGCAATAATATATTTAATTCATTGCATATTTTGAGTGCTACACCTGTTTTCCTTCTTTGGTCCAGTGGGCAGTTTTGCACTACAACCCTTTTAAATATTTGTTTCTAGCTTCCACCAAAATTATGGGATGTCAGTAGGAGCATATCATTCCATTATATGCAAAAAATCCAGGGTTGTTATTTGAAAATTTTGAGTGAAACAACCTCATCTTCATTCTGGTCCAACATGATGGTTTGTACAACATCCATATTATTTCTTACTCCTTGGCCCTAGATTCTTTCTCCTACTTGTAGTCCTCCATGTTAAACTCCTAAGTCCAGGAGCATGCAACCATTGGCATATTTTTTGTTCATAAAATCATACCATTCACATTTTGTCCAGATTTGAAGTCCTGCAAAACTTGCACTAGCAAGTTTGTGTTTCCACCAACTAACCTCACCACCCTCTTGTGCATCCAAAGAGACACTAGCCTGGAGAATTTGGCCACTCCAAGAAATGCCTAAGTGCTCTTGGCATTTTATCAAACACCTTATGGGCATGATGAGTTTTGGCATGATTATAGGTTTGTGTGATGAACTTGTCCATCTGTCCAAACCATGTTGTCTAGTAGCCTACTAATGGTCTCCAACCCAGACCTGTGGATTTGCACTTGATCCCTAGCAGTTTTGGCCATCCTGGCATTTCGTCCAGCAGACGCCGTGCACACCCGGAGCACGAGCAGAGCACGCGTTTTGCACGTGCCCGCGCCCGAGCCAACGCGCCCCTGGATAAGCTTTTCCAAGCTCGTCCTAATCCTTTCCCTCTCGCCACGTCGCGCCAAGAGCCCCGACCGCCTCTGCAGCGTGGCCAGCAAGCCGCTTGGCGGCACGCCCGCGGCCGCAACCGCCACCGCCATGAGCAGCACCGCCCAAGCCACCACAGCACGCCAGCTCGCCTCCATGGACAGTGGAGCTTTCGTCGGTAGCTCCTGGAGCCGACCAACCACCGCCACCTCGCCCTGCAGCACAGTAGGGCGGTTCGCCAGCGAACTTATCCCCGGCCGCCGCAAACCGACATGGCCACGCTATAAAAAGGGACCCCGAGCCCCTCTTCCCCAACTCCGGCAACCGCAGCCGCCACCCCGTCCCAGCCCCGTTCACCAAAACCCGAGCCCCTCCCGTCAAACTAGTGCCACTATTCGAATCCCCATGACCCCGCGGGACTACTCAACACCTCAATCCAGCTCGGGAACCACCATAGCCCCGGCCCCCAAAAGCTCCCGAGGCCACCTCCACTGAGGAGCTCGCCGCCGGCGGCTCTCTCCGTTCCCACCTACCTGGCGACCACCGGGAGGACCGCCCTGGAGTGGCGGATCCATCCCCGCTCTCGGGACCCCGCGAGGAGCCGCCAGTCGCCGGCGACGATCGCCGGAGCTCCGCCTCCGCTCGGGACAGAGAAAGGAGGGGGAAAAAGAAATAGTCGAACCGGACTAGTGGGCCCCCTGGACCCACTGTCAGTGTCTCACCGTGCCGTCCACGTGTTTAAGTGAAGGCGTAATCCACCCCAGTACGTTTCTCCCGCTTCGAAAGTGTATTCCCCTCTGAAACGTTTTTCTTTTTCTGTTTTATTTAAAATCAGATTTGACCAGAACTTTGACTGGGCTTAACTTTTTAAATATAACTCCAAATTACTTGATTCTTTTTCTGTTGCTTCTCAAATATTGTCTAGTTTATTTTAAGATTCATTTGAAAAAATTTCAGCACAACTTTTTGTGCTATTTTTATTTTGCGTGTTAATTCATTTATATTGCTAAAATAGGATTTTTGAAGAGAGGAGAAATATTTCAAGAGTTTGAAATGCACCCTGCCTTCCCGTGACCTGCAGGCAAGCATTCTGAACCCCGGCATAATATTTTTGTGTGTTCAGTGACACGTTTATAACATCACCTCACTTTAGAGAAACTTGTTATTTCATGTGATATGATCATATGCATGGGTGCATGTTATTGATTTCCATGCTGTTGGAAATGAACACACTTGTGATGATAATCATCCTCATGTGCCATACATGCATACCGGCAGGAACCCGGGAAAACCTCTGCCTTGGGTAGGCATGAGTTTGTTGCCGGTCTTCGTCGGGACGGTTATGTCTGGTATGGCATGGCAAGGTGATACAAGCGGTGACTCTGTTGGTTGAAATATATTCGTTATGCTAATCATGCAGGGAATACTTAAACCTCCTGAGTCGACCGTAGATCGAGTCTTGTGCCAGTAACCCCCGATACTTTTTTCATACTACCACTCGTCTCTACAGCAAGTAGAGTACGGTTCAGTAAGTTGTCAACCTCTTTCTAGCACACACCATACAGAGAGGCCATGGTGGAAGATACCGGTTGTAGCTGGTAGGCAGGCCACCTGGTCCGGGGGCATGGGTGTTTCCGGTTGGGACCGAGAGGGGAGGCCACCCCTTAGAGCGCGCAATATAAATTTGATCCCATGCTACGCGAGGTTGTAGCCTCCCCACTTAGAGTTTGCTTGACCGGTGTCGTGGGTGATTCCAGACACGTGTGAGTTAGGCTGGTGTGTGCAAGTTAGGTGTGTTTTCAACAGAAAGACCATAGACGGAATTTGTTCCGATGGACTAAAGAAATCCGTTACTCGTGGGTAAAGAGTACACCCTCTGCAGAGATTAAACCTATTCGAATAGCCGTGTCCGTGGTTAAGGATTACAGTCTGGGACGAGTCAAGTGTCAGTCTTAGTGTCGGTCTTCGGAGGTGATAACTATTAAACCAGAACTGGAATACTACTGGTGACATGTGATAATTATGATTATTATTATTGTGAACTAACCCGTGATATTATTGTTATTATCGAGTATCTCTGGGATGGTTCTACCTCCGGGATATTCACTATGATTGTTTATTTTAATGCCCTTTATGTGGTGTCACTCAGACGCCCGACTGTGGCATTTATTTTAAAGCCCTTTATGTGGTGTCGCTCAGACGCCCGACTGTGGCATTTATTTTAAAGCCCTTTATGTGGTGTCGCTCAGACGCCCGACT